>NC_047669.1:72985675-73285675 GCF_011762505.2 Arvicanthis niloticus | reverse complement strand
GGTCCCTGGCCAGTCCAAAGAAGGTCTCCCTACTGAACGTCTCTCAGTCCTGACAGAGTAGGGTACTCCAACTTTCAAGACCACACTCAGTGCTCTTGTGATTTGCTCAGAGAAGTGTGGCTAAGCACCAGGAGGTGGGGCTCAGGGCCTGGTTTGCCATCCCCAGCCAGCCAGGCTACACACAAGTTCCATGTCCCTTCCGCCACTGTCCCTGACATGCTCCCAGTGCACCTAGAGCCAGACAGCACCGACATACTCTTCCTGAAGCTTCCCTCTGAGGCTGCCAGAGAAGCTAGAGCTCTTTGCCCCGCAGCCCCTCCTTGAGCAAGCGCTCCCACAAGAGTGTGCCTAACAGACTGACTACTCCAGAGTGCTCGTGACGGAGTACCTCAAGAAGAGGCAGAAAAAGGGCAGGGCTACATACTACGGCTTGGCTTGTATGCCCTCACCTGCCCATCTGGCAGCCACCTACCAGAGACCCCCCAACAGGACTATAAGGACAAAGGACTCTGCTTTCCTCAGAACCAGGAATGCCAAGACAGTTGGCCAGATAGCACTTGTGCCTCTCTGATGAGCCTGGGGCTGCAGCTAGTGACTTGCATTGGCCAGGTCTGATGTGCCTCACTACAGGGCTAAGTCTTTGCAAGTGGAAAAGAGGGAAAGGACATGTCCCAGGTTGCCTGCACCAGCAGCAGCCTGCTGGTCCACACAGGTGGGTTCTTCTAACCAGATAGAGATGAGATGGCGGGATCCAGAGTATCCAGGCTGGGAGACGAAGCCAGGTGCTGCCAAAGGCACCTTCACCCTGTCAGGTTTTCCCATTGACCCCTGGGCTCTTACCACAAGGAAGGACTAACCTGTAGCTGAATGTATATCCCACACTATTGGGCTTGCCTCTGAGGACCCACAGCCTCACACACTGACTCCAAGGCTCCTACAGACTGCCTGCTACAGGTTAGCTCACAAATCCCTGAGAATCGGTTCAGCCAGCTTCCCCTTGAAGAAGCAGACAAATGCTGGAATGCTTCAAGCTTTGTATCTTTTTGGTTGGTTGGTTGGTTGGTTGGTTGGTTGGTTGGTTGGTTGGTTGGTTGGTTGGTTGGATTTTCGAGACAGGGTTTCTCTGTGTAGCCCTGGCTGTCCTGGAACTCACTCTGTAGACCAGGCTGGCCTCGAACTCAGAAATCCGCCTGCCTCTGCCTCCGCCTCCTAAGTGCTGGGATTAAAGGCGTGCGCCACCACTGCCCGGCTGGAGCTTTGTATCTTAAAGTTGCCAGAAATGACCCCAGAGCCTTGTGGAGTACAACAGCCTAGAACTCTGTAGATGAGGCTGGCCGTGAGTCTGAGGCAGCCTTGACTCTGCCTCTCAAGTGCTGAGATTCAGACACCACACAACCCGGTTTCCGATGCCCTTCTAACTGTCAAAACAGCCTGGTGTGTGCCACATCCATAATCCCACTCAAAATTCCTGAACTCTTAAGACTGAGAGGCAGGGAGATTATGAGTTTTGGTGACAGCCTGGTTTACATATCAAAACCCTCTTAAAAGCAGAGCAAGGCAGCCAGTGGTGGCACATGCCTTTAATCCCAGCGCTCAAGACAGGCAGATCTCTCCTGAGTTCAAAGCCAGCCTGGTCTACAGAGTGGTTTCCAGGACGGCCTGGGCTATACAGAGAAACTGTCTCAGCAAAAACAAGAAAACAAAAAGTAGACTAGCCAATAACCAAAGCACAGGATGGCTCAGTGGAACATGTGCTCTTCTAGAAATACTGAATTCTAACTCAGCACCCCAGTCAGCTGGCAAACACCTGTACCTGCAAATCCTCCAGCCTCTGCAGGTAAAACACTCTAGAGTGTGCATACATTACCACCACCACCACATAACAACCAAAAATGATAAATTTGAAAATAGATGTCAACATGGAGCCATTTGGTACTTCGGACAAATTAGGACAAATGGATGTAGAGCCAAACAGCCCAGTCCTATGCACTCCTCAGAAACTCAAGACCCGATGAGAAAAACAAGCAAACAAGACAGGAAGGCTCCTGGGACTTGTGCAACTGAACAGTCCTTGTGTATGGGGCACAGTGTGTAACACCCGTGCTGGATACTCAGAATAACACCTGAGGACGTCACAGGTCTCACGGCAGCCAGTTGTGCATGCCTGGAACCTCAGACTTGGGGTACTGAGGCAGGAAGACCAGGAGTTCAAGGCCAACCTTGTGTGACCCTGCCCAGAAAGCAGAAAAGCACTTATGTAGAAGAATCTCTAGGGAGTGTTGTGTGGGTTTGTCTCTCCTGAATTTTTCTGGGCTTGCTGACTTTGCCTTTGGCACCCCCTGACTGTTCTCAGCATTTCCCATGTTCTCGGAAATACTCAACACAAGGAGTCTGTCTTTGCTACCTGAAGAAGGCACAGGAGAGTTGAAAAGGTGGCGGATGCCTTGTTTTGTTTTTTTTTGTTTGGTTGGTTTTTTGTTTTTAGATTTATTTTTGCAACATTTTTCTTGTACTACAACCTTCTCTCTGGGAAACAGACACAAGAAGAGACACCTGTCTTCAGGGCTGTTAGCATCCTGTGTCTACAGAGAAGTGAAGTCAGAAAGAGTTCACCCTGAAACCACACAGGCCAAAAGGCCCCAGAATCATTTGAGGAAACTGCCCTTAGGCTCTAGATTCAGGGACCTGGTTCCTGCCAATGCTGCCTCTAGTGTAAAGAAAGCAGAAAACCCGCTGTCGCCTTGATCTGAATGGATAGATTAATATATAATTAGATGCAAAAGGAGTCTTCCAACATCAAAAAAAAAAATCAAAAAACATGTTTTTAAACAAACAGAGAAGAAGCTGTGTGGCCCTGCATCAGCAAACCTCAGATAAGTGTGGAATTCTGTAATTTATAATAATGTCTAATAATTTTTTAAAACTTCGTTAATGTTATAAAACAGACAATATAATCTCCTTTTTTGTAAGTACTGTTATTTAACAACAGGTAAGTATTACAATGCATGGGACATCTATCAGGAGTGGTCTAGTTCTGCCACTGGGCAGGGCTGTGAAGGAACTGCACCCCACCAGCCCCATGGCCCACTACAAAACTCACAAAGGCTAGCTAACCTCACCAACACTGTGGGGGAGGACCTACGTGCTAGCTTCTCTTGTCTGCACATTGAGAACATCCAGGACAAGGGACAGTTGTGTGGGTGATTTTTTTTCCTCACAGCCTATGACCACCCCAGCCGAAAGGCCAGCATTTCAGGAGAGAAGGAATGAGGTCTCTGGACAAGGTAGCCAGAATTTAGGTGGGTCTGCATGTTGACTTGACATGGCCTTCCCAGGCTACATCTGAGCAGAGATCTCTGAATGGTCTGATCTTTGGTACTAGAGACAGGACACACAGTCATTTCTAGCCTTTGTAGAGCCTAGGAAGCATCCTGCAGTAAGGATGCCTGCATCTCTGCAGTCAGGACATTACTGCCACTTCAGCCTCCAGCAGTGTGAAGCCTATGGCTGGCAGTATTAAGAGGCACACAACTGAAAGATGTGCTGGCCCAGTGCTCACACTTCCGAGAGTCCTTTTAATCGGTGTACCATAGACTTCCAGCAGTGCTCAGTATTCACCCGAGTCACCAGAAGCCAGCTCTTAATTGAGAGGCATTTCTGGTCAGCCGGGTAAGGTTGGACTCACAAGGTCACCACTAACTAAAGTCATTTGCCATGCTGTCTCGGGAGCAAGGGTTAGAGGTGAGGTTAGAACTGTTTCATGAACCCTCCCTGGTTCGCCTGAAGCAACATTTGAGGTGGTCAAGTACAGAAGGCTGTGCCCAGGAGCAGCTTGGACTTTGGATATTTTTCTGGGAAGAGTGTGGAGCAGGGAAGCTAAGCCTCTTGTTGCAGCCTGGACCCCCAGGAAGCTCCAGGCTACCTGTTCATCCTGCCTGAAAGCAGCTTCGTCTAAGAAGATGAAGTTCAGCCTCCCTGTGCGCTTCAAGACTGAGAGAGGCTGAAGCCAGCATGTAGCCTCCCTGAATGCCCTGAATTCTCTGACCATGCCATGTTCCTGACTAGAGCCCACTGTCTGTGGCAACAGGTCTTGTGGAAGCCATGCTGTTCATCTCTTCAGAATATGCATGCATCAGTATGAGTTAACTGTACTGGAACATGGTCTCATCCCAGGTCATGGCTACAGGATCTCTTTCGTTTTATCATGGCTCCACCCATCTCATTGACCACATGTCCCCTATGAGGCAGGAAAAAAAAATCCACACTTTTGAATTCCTAAACATTCAACTTGGATTTGTTTTTTAATAAAATTTAGTTGGTTTGAACCCAAGTGATCTGATCGCGCATTTCTACTCCTGGGATATGTTTTTAAGTTTCTTCTATAATTTATGCACTTAAGTTAGATTCCTAAAATACTCTCATATACATACAGAAAAATAATCTCTCAATGAGAAATCACATTTTACAATAACAAGTTAAATATTCAGACTAGAGGATCTGTTAAGTTTACGCAACATTGAACAGCATAGCCTCTTACATACTGTATATACATATAATCATCATTCCCAAAAACATACAGCAAAAATTTCATGACAAACCACATACAGAACACAATCTTTTCACATTATGTAGTGGATTTCTGTCTTTTTCTTTGTTGGAAAAAATGCATAAAATACAGAAACCCAGGAGCTGTGAGCTGGCTGTCAGGCACAGGACAGTTTGCAGAGGTTTTTTTTTTAACCTCTGTACGGATATGTACACCTATGTTCACCATCGACATGTGCAATGCTGCAGAGCCGAAGAGCTAAGACAGTACAACAGAGGTGAATGGTAGCCTGCACCCCTGCACGCACAGCCATACAGAGGGGCAAGGAGGACTCAGGCTTCAGCTTGTGGACTGCCATGGACCAGATCTGAGGCTGACCTCTCAGCTCCAAGATATTTGGGGCCATTAACAACAAATGCTCAGTTAAACGCATTTCTAACCATTGGGCGTCATTAACAACGATCTCTTGAGAGAATGTTCTGACAGCAATATTCAGCAAGTGATGCTTTAAGAATGTTGATTGATGAAGTGTATCCTAAAATATTCACTCATTAAAATGGGTGCTGACACAGTAGTGGTCAGATGTCTCTAGGAATCATGACCTATGGAAACAATCTACTTTCATTTAAGGTGATTTAAAGCCATGGCGGGTGAGCCTTCTGTGGGTTTCCCTTCTTAGTTTCTGCATTTCTAGTTTTGAAAGAGGGTCTCATGTAGCCCAGGCTGGCCTTAAACTCCTGATTCTCCTGCTTCCATCTCTGAAGTGCTGGGATTACAGGAGTGGAATCAGGAAACACGAGAAAGATTATTGCTCTGCATGGGTAGACATGGTTCTACATCTGCAAAAGGCAAACAGAGCCTCAAAGGGCTTGGAGCATCCAGCAAAACACAAGACTGCACAACAAAGCAACATACACACAGCTTCGAGGAGCGCACCCAGAACTTCTGGCCTCCCCAGAGCTGTGGGCTCCCAGAACGTGGAGGTTACACACACAGCAGAGTCTTTCTTTTTTGCTAACACCCAAAGACACATGGGGGATCTAGCATGTGACAGCCCTGCCTCACAGGAGCAAATTGTCAGTCACTTGGCCTCTAGGGCAGAGGCAGCTGGCTCCACCCACTCCTCTCCAGAAAGCAGTATCTAAAGGAACAAATGACCAGCCATCATCAGTGACAGGAACACTGAGTCCTTCCAGGCTCTCTCCATTAAAGTAGTTTAGAGTCTCCTCTGTGACACCAGAAGCAGGGAGACCAGCCCTTGAATAGGGAAAAAGTTTTATTTCAAAGCAGAAAATTCAACTGTGAAGACTCAAAGGCCACTTGATATCCAGAGACACACCCTGGACCAGGACCTGAGAAACCATCAACCATTGGTTGACAATTCCCGGTCCATTCAGTGCGCTTTCAGTTGTGAGCCGGAGTTCTCCGTGCCCTAATTATTCCAGACTGTTTGTACTTCTAAGAGGTAAAAGAGAGTTTTGAAAAACATCATTTTCTAAGAATGCATGAGGCCCTGGCTTTGATCCTTAGCACTGCAAGGAAAGGAAAAGAAAAAAGGGAGGGAGGAGGGGGAATGGGATGGGGGGGGGTTTCTAAGTAGTGTGGGGGGAATGGGGAAAGGGAATAACATCTGAAATGTAAATAAAATATCCAATAAAAATAAATAAATAAAAGCATGAAAAAGAGCACAAAAAAGAAAAGAAAAAAGGAAGGAACGGAGAGAGGGAGGGAGGGAGAAGGGAGACCTTTCCAAAGAAAAGAGACATAACAAGGCCCTGCTCCCTTTGTAGTCTAGGCCAGCTCCAGGGTGTTGGAGGCCTCCCCCCACCCCACCCCTGCAAGCAGCAGGGCCCAAACTCAAACTCAGCTCAATTCTCTGTGACCACTGCTGAAATCCCCAATCATTTGGAACAAGGAGGTCACCATTTTTATTTTTGCACTTGGCCCACACACATTACCAGCTGGTCCTGAACGCCACATGGGGAAGGGTGTAGCAACATGTTTCCTGTCTCCTTCCGTTGGACACACAGCCATTCCCCAATGCCCAGTACACACATACACACTCACTCGCAGACACACGCTGTGCATCCAGCGGCCGCATCAAACCACCATTTGCCTCTTAAAATATCTAAAATTGAAGTCTTCAGGTAGACAACTCTGCTGTCCTACCAAGCAGAGCGACCTGTCTCCTTCAGGCAGCTAGTCCTTTCCTGTGGAGAACTGAATTCAAAGTTCCCCTCTGAAGTAGGCACAGAGAAGGCAAGGAAGCCGAGAAGGGTCTCTGCCCGGCCCCAGCCGCAGCAGGCAGGAACGCCATCTCAGGAGATGCCCAGCGCTGGGTTCACGCGACCTTCCTTCGCTCGCGGCTCAGCTGGGAAGCCACTCACTACAGCCAGTTCTAGCCTTCCCCTACCCCCATGCCTCCCACTAGCGAGTTCCTTCCGAGTCACACAAGAGCAATGCTCCTGGGATGCAGCAGGGGGCGCCAGCACCTTGAACCTGCTGTCTAGGTAGGAACAGCCCCGTGATGCGGAAGCTTGCAGACAGAAAGCAGCTCGCCACACTAGCCACCACACTGCCTTTGGCTCCTATTTGTCGGGGGGGGGGGGGGGGGGGGCGGGGGGCGGGGGGGGTCCCAGTCTGTTTTCACCGAGAACAGGAGGAGATAAGACGAGAACGACGAAAGAGTATAGCCGGAGAGGCAGAAAGCCACAGACGCAGCTCTCGCACAGAAGTATACCATGGTTGTAAAAGAAGGAAGGAGGGATTTCCATGGCGTAAAAAGGAGCCTTGGTCACTGGCCAGCTCTCCAGAAATCCCGGAGGGAAGCTGAGAAATTCGAAGGCGGACAGAATAAGCCCACTTCTGAACGCAGCTCTCTTTGGTGGACTTTGAACACTAAAATACTCATCGCTGGGTAAAATACTCGAGGCTGGTCCAGAAACCAGAACAGATCCTATTAAAATATAGCATAGGCCCTGACACAGCGTAGGGGCAATTCACCCTGAAGTAGGACAGCCACACACAGTTCTAGAAGAATTATATGTCAAAACATAAATTATTGTCCCCTTTTACTAAAGGAGCTAGCTAGGTCTGCATAGAACTGAGTTTGTTGTTTGGTGGAGATAAACACGTGTGTGTGTGTGTGTGTGTGTGTGTGTGTGTGTGTGTTCCCACATGCACATATATAAGTTCAGGAGCCCAGATGTTGCCAATACTGAATGTTCTGTACCTTATCCCTCAAGACAGGATGTCTCACCAACTCTAGAGATCACCAGCTAATTCTCCTCCCCAACCCTGTGAGCCACACCACCAAGTAACAGGCCCAGAGATCCCCCTGTCTCGATGTCCCCAGTGCTGGGATTACAGGTACATACTGCTGCAGCTGCTTTCTTTACGCAGGTGCTGGGAATCGAACTCCGGCCCTCACTCAGGCTTGCCGGGTCAGCACTTGGCCAGCGATCCACCCAGCCACAGAACATGAATTTTATGTTATTAAAATGACTCAAAATTAGATCTACAAGTTGGCTTAAAAGCCACAAAGGAGGCCCCTTCTCTGCCTCCCAGCTCCCAATAGGTGGCCTGGACAGGTTCAGGACCCCCTGAGAGAACAGCAGTCAGCACTGCTCACCATGCTCCTGACTGCAGTCTGCCCAGGGTGCGGACATAGGAGTTGTAATGCTGTCAGGTTAGACTGCCTGAGATTGTGGTCATCTTTCTCGTGAGTTGTGTTTTCCTATGCTTCCCAAGGACAGAATCTTTCCTGGATCCTCTTACAGAGATGAGGTCATTATACACCTCAGTTGATCCTTGGGACCTACAAATGGGAACCTCGTGCAATGCCCTGTGAGGAAATGGTCTCTGGAACTTTCTCTTCCTCTAGCTTTCCAGGTACCAGGGAACAGGGAACTGGAAAGAGGAGTCCCTGTGGCAAGCAGCTAGTTGTTTATTCCAAGTCAAGATGAACAAGAAGTCTTCACTATTTCCTTGAAAAGCCAATCAAAGGAGAATGTTTATGAATAAGAGTCATTTAAAACAGAACGCTATGCCCAAGGGCCTGTGGAAACTTGCCACTCAGAGAGCCGGGATGGTTCTCAGGGCTGCAACACTAGTGGTCTAAGTTTCCTCGACAAGGAGGGCAGGGATAAGTCACATCTTCAGATATATGAATACCTGGCATGTGTGGCAGGGATTGCAAGTCTCTTCCACAAAGATGGGGTCCCCTAAGCCCCTATGAGGAGCACGTGGCAGTGAGAGAGCCTTCACCCCCAATCAGCCCTCACTTGGGCCTTGGTCACCTGTGGGGAAGCCTGCTTAAAGTTCTCTTTTGACTGCCTGCCTGCCCCCCTCCTCCCTCCCTTCCTTCCTTTCATCTTTCCTTCCTTCCTTCCCTCTTTCTTTTTCCTTCCTGCCTTCTTTCTCCTGCTTTGCCTCATTACTTTGGGCCCGTGGCCCTCACACCCCTGTGCCCCCGCAGGTCCCTCGCCAGGGAGTCGAGCAATGGAGTTGGGCAAAGGTCAAGAACTGATTTCCGCCCCTTCCCCCCCCAAGGAGACTGTGCAGGGGAGGAGCAGGGGTCATCTTGGTACCCATGTTGGGGCTCCTTATTGTCGATTACTGGCAAGATTAGGCTCTTCTGTCTCCAAGGTCTATCCCAGCATGGTAGGCCTGCCCAATAATTCCCTGAAATGTCATCTTCAACGAGTCTTTGGAGAGTGAGAAGGAAACAAAGGAAAACACAAGAATTTGGGCCCATGGGCTGATCCAGGGAAGAGGAGAGGTACTGGTGCTAACTCCAGTGCATCTGGACTCTGACAGGGTCTGAAAGAATAAAAGAATCCATCACATGTTCGACTTCTTCCTAGGAGTCAAAACAGGCCGGAGCAGCCGGGAACAAAGCCCCGGGAGTACAGAGCCTCACAGCGGCGGCCACATCTGGCTCAGGTTCTCCACCTGTCAAATGAAGCCCGAGAAGCTTGTCCATAAGTCCATATGTCCTTGATTAAGATCCGATGGGTTTTTGAGTGTATATGGTCACCAGCTCTGCTCCTGCCCAGCAGCTCCTGGGGAAGTAGCTGCTGCCCCACCTCAGAAGACCGACCTGTGATTACCTTTTCTAGATGCCTGTGACCTCCTGACACACGTCTAGAACACACATTGGCACCAAGTGAAGATAACAGACAGTATGAGCAGCCCACTGATTCACCTTTTATAAAAATGAAGACAGCTGAGCACAGTGGTACACACTTGAGATTTCAGCACACAGGAGGCTGAGACAGGAGAATCCTGAGTTCAAGGACATCTTGGGCTATGGAGTCAGGTTCTGTCTGAAAATAAGGAAGAAATGTTCTTTAGGGTGAGAGGCTTCTTGTTTGCTGTCCAGTGATAGAGACATATCATTTCAAAGCTGAACCCACCACCCTTGTCTAGCCTTCTTGGTATCTTTTGTCTACAAAGCTCTCTGTTCCATCGAGGGCAGATCTGGACCTTACTGATTGACATTTGTCTCCAAACTCTTGTGGGCACAGCAAATCTGGTCCCAAGAGATAAAGCTATCTGTCCACCTGCTAGGGGAACAAAACATGGGCACTTCCCCAGAGACCAGAATTGACCCTTGGGCCCATGAAGGAAGCCCACCCAGGAACTTCTGTCCTCAGAACTCTTGGGGTAATTCTCAGGGGTGACTGAGGGTCAGAGCATAGCCACACTCCAGGAAAACCTCTTCCTGAGTCAGAGTGGGGGGCACTGGCAGTGTGGCCCGTAGAAGAGGGATACCTTCAGGGGGTGTCTGAAGGGCTGGCATCAGGATGCCTGGTGGTACAGCTTGGGTAAGCATTTACAAAGCGGACAGCTGAGACTCAGATTACTCCTTGGCAAGGACCTGCAGTTTGTAGGAAGTGTAGCCTGGCTGGTCTAAAAGGTAGATGTGAAGGAGGAGAGAATCAAGGTTTGAGACTCTGTGTGTCACCCACGGATCACAGTAGGACTCCATCTCAACAGAACCCAGAGTCACAGCTGGGTCTGAGGGTCAGCCCAGCTCATCCGGAAATACAGTCAATCACAGCAAATGCCAGTCTGACAGTCGGTTGTAGATGCAAGGACGCCAAGCCAGATCTGTCAACCCCGAGGACAATGCCAAGGGTGTCCAGTAGAGTCCCCTGGGGGAAAGACTCACAGACTACACTCACATGCTACAATCACGTGGTTCTATGATTAGGTAACCCAGACCTACGGGGTGACCATGCATGCCTCATCCTTCCTATGGGAACATTGATGCTCACATCACACTTGTGTTCAATTTGGAAGGGGAAGGGGAATGAGGGAAGGGAGAAGGGGAGGGGTTGTAACAGTGACCCTACACTGGCCATTTGAACATAGAATGCTTGTTTTTCACACCATGGGAGCACGTCCCTCATCAACACACGGAACAAAGCCCCCTAGCAAGAAGCAAGGAAGCATGGGTCCCAGATCTATTTATAGCTTCTATTTAAAACAGTTTCTTTACAACATCAGAAACACGAGCGCGTAGTGTTTTGATAGTATTTTCTGCTGGGAAAGTGGTAAGCCGATGCATGCTTGAAGTTAACGGCTATCTCACGTTCAGTTGAAAGCTGCTAACTCAAGAGTTTATTGGCTTGTTTCAAAAAATAGGTGTGTCTGTTGTTCTTGATACAAAAGTCAACACTATCTTCAATTAAATAAATACTAAGTGCGTCTTGGAAGTATGAAATGTAAACTGTTGTCCTTCGCCACATACAGGTTTTGAGAAATTACTTGAAACACACACATAGAGAGGGACCTGATGAGGTCACATGGAGCGTTCAGATTTCAGCAGAGTGGCTGTTCTGTCACCGAGACACTACCATCTACAAAGTACTTCTAGAACTAGGGTTCAAATCCAAGGACCAACTGTAAAAAGGACCACCACCTAACACAGGCAAGCCGGAGTCCAGAATCCAAAGACATGCAAAGACCAGGCCATGACCACAGACTGGAGATGCAGACCTGACAAGGGAACCAAGCTCAACCTGCACTTCTTATTAGCAAATCAAGTTATTATCTAGATAACCAACCTATCTCTTAGTATTTAAGGGAAAAAAAAAACCTGAAGAACTCAGACTAAAAGCCTAGCCTATGGTCATTCACTCCTGACTCTGACAAAAGTGTGTGTGTTCCTATGATTTAGAGGTTGGTATATGCCCAGGAGTGTCTCCCACCTTCCCACCCCATGCGTGGGGCTCATGTGTTCCCGAGGTCTTTCCCCCAACCCAGTAATGAATTTTCTTGGCATCTCTCCACACCTCCTAGTCCATCTTGAATCCCTTCTTTTTCAAATTTCATCCGTCTAAGGCATGACTTCCTGGTATGTCGAGAGGTGGGGTGGTGACCACTAAAGACTGTTTCACAACAGTCTTTTAAGCACAGAGTGGGCTCAGGCAGAGCTGGTCACCAGACAGAACTTCTCACAAAACAAACATCCTAGGTTCTCCAAGACCAAAGAGGATGCTCTGACAATAGCCGGCACCCAGGACCCAATGTCATTAAGCCTTCCCAGTGACCCGCAGTGGGACCTAACTCATCAGGACAGAACCTGGCAGATAATGCTTTTGGAGCATCCTCCAAACATACCCAGAATCAGAACAGAATCACCCTGTAGCATACCAACGCGTTTTCACTGATCGACATTAAGGGAGTCTAAAAGGGAATGGTCCAGTTCTAACAACACGTGTGAGTCTCTTCTAGCGACAGCTCTCCAGAGAGTTAACTAAGTCGGTACCTGTTCCAGAGCCATGGTGCCAAGCATTCAATCTAGAGCCCCATTTCCCAGTGAGAGCTGGTTTCCAAAGCAACAATTCCATTGTAATTGGACTAAGCACACCACGCATAGGGTATCATAGGCCAAGTTGTCTACAAAGGGCTGGTAGAGGTGAGAAACAGGAGACCTACACAGTTCTCCAAAACACAGTCACTGCGTTTATAAATCTATTTTCTAGGAACCAGACCCACACCTCCAGCCCAGGGAAGGATCCAGGCTCTCAATGGAACCTAGCTGATGGTTATGGATTTCAGAGACTCTAGAAGCCATGATGAGACCAGGGGGAGGACAAAGGAAAAGAGAATTTGGATTCATAAAATAAGACATGGTTTGAAGGGCAGGATTGTCGAGAAAGACTCCTAGCAGCCTCAAAGGGCTTCGTCTTTGCTGTCCCAGTTGCTTCATGGCTGACCACCAGACAGCACGCCCACATGGCGTCTTGAGGAGGAAGTCATCTACGATCATCCCAGGGCTGCTACGGCTCATCAAACAGCTGCAGGTCAAGGCGGACCACAATCTCTCCCGTGGGGACCTCATGGAGCAGGAGACACTTCGTAACCGGCCCCTTGGAGCCCTGATCTTTCTTGATGTCAGCCACTCGGATCTCTGTCCGTCCCAAAAAATCTGAAGGGAGAAAAAACAAAGGGCTCCTCAGAAAGAGTTGCTGTCTCCAAGATGCACGCTCATTACACCGGGACTCTCCTGTGAATGGCCATTCTGGTGTTCTTCTAAGACCGCTGGTACTAAGACAAGCACTAGTGCTTCCAATTTACCTCCACGTGGAGTTGTCAATGATAGTTTGATGATAAAACGAAACAACAACAAAACCCCCAAGACTTTTTAATATTCCCAACAAAAACTAATACATATCCATGTGATGGGTATACCAACTCCCCTGATGGATTGCTACACATTATATACACTTACTGAGATGCCACATGGTACCCACAAATAGAATATATTCTGTGTATCTTTTAAAATATATTAACAGAGTCAAGAAGGTTCAGTCAGTAAAAACGTGTGCCTGCGAGCCTCACGGACATAAGTTTGATCCCCAGGATCTACGTTTAAAATGAAAACGGGGGCGAGGAGGGACGGAACTGGAGAGATGGCTCAGCAGTTAGGAACATACGCCTCTCACCCAGAGGACCTGAATTCGTTTCCCAGCATGCACATGGTGGCTCACAACCCACTTGTAACTCTGATTCCAGGGGATCCGACACTTTCCTCTGGTCCCCGCAGGCTCCTATGTACATATGGTGCCACGTAGGCAAACACACACACACACCTTTTTAAAAGCTGGGCCAAGAGCATAACTCAGTTGGTTGAGTGCTTGCCTACTGTGCTTAAGCCTGAGATTAATTCCCACACTGTATAAACTGGCTCCAGGCCAGCGTTGGCTACCTGAAACCCTATCCTTTTTTTTTTTTTTTTTAAAGCCACTAATGGTGGCACAGACTTGTAACCCTAACACTGAGGAGGTAAAACAGGATGGGCAGCAAGTTGAACCAATCAGTGAGCTCCAGGCCAGGGACAGATTCTACCTCAAAACACAAAGTAGAACATTCCTTAGTGGTGATACCTAAGACACACACACACACATGTGCGCACACATGCATACACACACACACACACACACACACACACGCTTACGGGAGAGACAGCTTAGTAGTGCCCACATGGTGGAGTAGCTGACAACAGCCTGTACCTCCAGCTCCAAGGACTCTGATACACTCTTGACTCCCCAGTTACCTACCTACACATGCATGACACACACATGACATACACATACACAACATACACACATATATGTGACATATATTCACACACACAAACACATAATATATGTGTACTTAAATTAAAAAAAAAATCTTATTCCAGGGCTAAAAAGATGTCTCAGTGGTTAAGAGCACTTCCAGAAAACCTGGGTTCAATTCCTAGCACCTACATGGTAGCTCATATCTGTCTGTAACTCCAGCTCCAGAGGACTGCACTCCCTCCCTCACACACACACAGACATACATGCTATGTACATAAAGCATAGCAGCTGAGAGCCAAGACCCTAGGAACCAAGTGTTCCTGTCACACTCTGGTGTGTCACCAGCTTCGAGGCCATCACCAGCCAGCATACCGACAGTATAACTGATACAGATAATTTATATAAAAATCCAATTTATATACTAAGATATATATTTATATACATACACACATACACACACATATATACACACACAAACCACGTGGAACTATGTCATCTTGGCCCAGTGCCAGCACTCAACCGTGCCCTCAGTTTGTCCTTCCTCCAAGACGACTGAGACCTTGAGCTTTAAACTCATTCTCTGATTTTTATTTGGCTGAGAGAATATGGCTTCCTGGCTCCACTGACCAAAAATCACTGCAGAAGAGAGCGCAGGTTGAGGGAAAGGCGTGTTCTACACAATTGAAGCTCTGGGTGCTTCCCGAGGGACAGCAGCTGACTCTGAAGCACCTCTTGTGGGCCAATGTCCTTCTCACTCCCCGGGCCAGCGTTAACAAGTCTCCTTACATAGCCTCTGTGTCTTCAAACTCATAATTCCTGGATCAGCCTCCCGGATGCTGGGATTACAGGGAACCACCAGGTGTGGCTCTCTCACTGCTTTTCAAAGAGCGTATTTACTTTGTATATGTTTTGTACGTGTATGTGTTGGTGCGTGTGTTACACGCCATGGCACGCGCGGAGGACACTTACAGGAGTCCGTTTCCCCTTCCGCCATGTGGGTCCTAGCGATCAAACTCAAATCATCAGGTTTGGCAGCAAGGGCCTTTACCTGCTGAGGCATCCTTGATGATAGGGAAGCACAGAAAACAACCCGCACTACATCGAGGTGCCCAGGCATGCCCTCCCTCATACGCCTGTGTGGGAAAGCAGGCTACTACAGTCTGTCTAGTTCAGTGAAACCACGACGACGAAGACGAGCCCAAGCACTTCCTGTCCACATCCTCCCACAGCTCCTCGCACCAACCTCTCAGGAGAGAAGCCCAGGGACTGCCCGGCTCGGGTTCTCAGATGGGGAAGCATGAATCCTGCACGACGGCGGGGTGGGACGGAGGGTACCCCAAGGGCAGAGCGGGTGGTACCCGGGGTGCCCTGAGGGCAAAGCGTGTAGGGGCGAGCATCCCCGAGGGAGGAGGACGGAGGGAGGCTAAGGGTGCCGGGAGGGCCATTTCCCACTCACCGTCAGGCGAGAACTGGTCCCGCTCAAACACAGTGATGCAGAGAACGTCCTGCTCCAGGTCTCTGATGAAGAACTGGCAGTTAGAATTCCACTTAGGGTTCAGCGTGTCCTGGATTGTCTTGGTGATGTGGCACTGAGAGCCCATGGTCACCTCACAGTACGGGTTGCTCTTTCCTGGAGTGAACAAAATCCCCTGCCAGGTGGGACACATTTCATTTTGATCCCCCTACACCTTCGAGATTCACAAGTGGAAGATCTGGTGGACCCTCCCAGAGTTTTGTACCACATTCAGAAGGGGAACAAATCCGTTAGCAAGACTCCATTTTGATCTGTACACATACGTCATGTGCACTACGTGTCACACGTGTTATGAATGAAGTCTCTCAGGTCTCCCTGAAAAGCAGGAAGATGGAAAGAATTCTACAAAAATTTATATATATAATGTATATGATGTTATATAAACTATATATTATGTATATATGTTACTATTATATACATTATGTGTTATAGAATTATATATATGTATATATATGTATATATATACATACATATATATAATTTGATCAGTGCTAGAAAAACCAATGGCAGCAGAAATTTACATAAGAAGTTGCACAGCTGATGTCAAATTGGTTAAGAGTGGGGAGAGGACAGAGAACCCCGAATATTCTAGAGTGCTTGAATGGGCCCTTACCATGTGACCGACAGGGTTTCAGCTCAATGCCTTCTACCACGTTCACCATCAACCTTCCAATACCGGTCGCCCGCTGGGAACGGACTAAACCACAAGAAAACAACTCAAAAACCTCTTCCTTTCACATTCGCTTTGATGCCCTTCTCTTCCCAGCACGCTCGCAATCTGTGCGAGGCATCTGCCCGCACTTGAAAGCAAGGCCCTCTCCTGTCTCTTGCCCTTGAAATCCGCCCTTCATCCAATACTCTGCGCCCCGCCCCGCCCTTCATCCAATACTCTTGCCCTCCCGCCCCAGTGTCTTGAGCTCCGGGGCACATTACCCAGGTATGCCTTCTCTCGCTTCTTTTTCTCCGTCTCTATGTAGAGCTCAGACGCGGCCTTGATTTTCTGCACCCAGGCAGTCCTTGGATGGGAAGAGACAGAATGTTGTTGCCAAACAGAACGCACAGAGCAGGCTCTGGGTCTGCTCAAATTCTGTTTCCAGGACTCATTTTTACTTGGTTTATTTGAATTTAACAGCAAAGGCTCAGAAAAGAAAGTTTGGTTCTGTAAAGTATGATGCTAATAATTAATTATCCCTACCGTCAGCCGACAAGTTTTGTTGTTGTTGTTTGTCTTGCTTTTTGTTGTTTTTTCTGTTTTGTTTTGTGTGTATGTTTTTGTTGTTGATTGTTAGTTCATTTCTGAGACAGGGTCTCATATAATTTAGTCCAGGCTGGTGATAAACTCACTAAGTAATTGATGATGGCCTTGAATTTCTATCTCTCCCTCCACCTTCTAAGCATTGGGATTACAGGCACACACTTCTATAACTGGTTTACGCGGTGCTAGGAATTGAACCCGGGATTCTGAGCACTTGAGGCAGGCACAATTACTGGAGTAACAGCCCCGCCCATAAGTAATGGACGCACTCAAGATCACCTTCATGTTCCCCTCGTCCATGAAGAAAGTCTAATAAATGCCAGGCTGGAGGAGCATGTGGCTCCTCCCTGTCCTCCCTCACGGCAAAGCATCACACGCTTGGAGGGCCCAGGAAGACAGAAGGGTCTTTTTTTCTAAAATCACCCAAGCGGAGAAATGCTTCACACTCGGAGGGTGGGGCGGGGGGGAAGCACACGCCAGGAGGTGCTTTGGCGTGCGGGTTTTCCCAGGGAGCCATACGTGCAGTAACTTTAGCCAACCTTCTTGCCTGGCAGGAATGTTCTTGGGAAGGCTTGTTGGCCTTGTGTCAAGCCTGCCCTTCAGAGAGCGATCTGTTTCATTTGGCTCCAGAACAGTCTAAAATAAAACTGAAGAAAAATACTAGCAACCCAAAGACCCAGATTGCCATCCTCAGGGATTGGGGGCCGGATTAGTCCCAAATCACCTTCCTGTTGGATTCTATCACCTGGGAAACTTAGGACAATCTGAGCAGCTCTCAATTCTTCAAAGACTGCTAAATATTTCTAAAAAAAAAAAAAAAAAAAAAAAAAAAAAAAAAAAGGGTGGGGGCCTGGAGCAAAGCTGATTTCAGTCCATTTTTATTTTGGAAAATTCATGCCAGATGTCTAACTTTTGAGAAGTTTTAAAAAAATAGTATATATACTACTTCCTTCCACACAGAGGTGATAGCATGGCAGCTGAGGGATGCTGGGACATGCTAAGGAGTGGACCTCACCCAGCACTAGGGAGGGGTTGGGGCTTACCTCTCATTTATGCTCTCTGCTCGGAGGGTGTAGACTCGGTCGATGTGGGAAATGTGGAAGATAGGTTCATCTCCAGAAGGGTCCGTGGGCAATTTTACTAGAACCTCGTTTAAGAAAATGGGCTGCAAAGTCATAAGGCAAAGGCATTACAGAACAAGGCAGGGGCTCTCTGTGTGTGTAAGGTGAGCATGCGTGTGTGTGTGTGTGCGTGTGCGTGTGCGTGTGCGTGTGTGTGTGTGTGTGTGTGTGCGAGTGTGTGTATGCCTCCTCATAAACTACATTGAGCATGTTCGTGTGTGCGCGACCCAGTAATCTAGGTGAAGGGTGTGTGGTTGTAGCTTAGCACATACAACTATACCAGAATATAGATTTTATGTTAATACTAATTTTTTTAAGTGTGTAAGGGTACTTTGCTTGCTTGTGTTTGTGCAGTGTGTGCACTGTCTACAGGGGCCAGAGGAAGGGGTCAGGTCATCTGGGACTGGAGTTACAGATGGTTGTAGGCAGCCATGTGAGTTTTGGGATCGTCTGTAAAAGCAGCAAGCGCTCCTCACCTCTGAGCCATCTCTCCAGCCCCGTTAATACTGACTTTTATATCAAGCTATATTTGTTTTACAGGTATCAACCTTACAAGTAAGAAATAACTGTTCTGTTTCCCTATATTACATCCTAAACAGCAAACAGTCGTCACACCTAAGAGGGTGTCTCCAGGACTTTCATACAAAGGCTCTAGAAGCAGTCCTCATAACCACTCGCTATCTCCCAAAATAAAGCAAGCAGCTGCTCCTATGAGAACCCCTGAGGAAAGACCCCCCCTCCCCCACCACGCATAGACAAAATTAGAAAATAAAATCTCTCATGGCATGGCTACACACAGACACAAGCCTGCACACACGGGACTTAGCATTCTGTTAAAAGAAAAAGAAAAACTTTCCACACATTGGTGGCCAAAGGGGAGGGCATAGATGTTTCAGGCCACTGTGAGAGTTTGTCAGGGCATCTGGGACAGAGTGGAAGGCACAGAGGGTGCTGGGACTGGCCATGAGGCCTGCTCACTTAAATGGAGTAACACATGTCTTTGTCATGTGAGAAGTCGGGGCTAGCAATAGGATTGTGTGTTACTGGGAACCAAGGCGGGACATGGGCAGTCCTCTACCCTGCCTGTTCGGTTTACTCTATTTTAGCTCCTCCCCTTACTCTATCTTGGCTCCTTCTCTTGCCTATTTTAGCTCCTCCCTTTACTCTAACCTAGCTCCTCCAGTTACCCTCTCCTAGCCCCTCCCCTTACTCTCTTGGCCCTCCCTTTTCCATATTAGCTCCTCCCCCTTAGTCTCTCAGCTCCTCCCCTCTGCTCTCTCCACACTGTAGTCCCAAACCCTTCTGAAGCAGACTTCTTTTGGAGACCCCTCTTTCCACGAGCTACATAAACCTTACCGTTTTGTACATTTTATACTGCAAGTTAGATTTGGGGCTGAAGACTTTGTCGGTGCCGGAAGAGCCTAAGGGCTTTGTGATTTGGGTCAGCAGGAGGAAGTCGTTGAAGAGGAAGCCATACAGCTCTTTGTTGCTCTTCGCCTTGTAGAGCTTTCCGCTGTGCAGAAACTTGCGTGGTCCCAAGCAGTTGGTCACCGAATTGAACACCAGTTGCTAGAAAAGACAACCAGACAGGAAGAAGGCGAGATGTGTTTGTTTCTCTGTTCCGGTGCATCAGAGTCAAAGGCTGGACCCTAGTGGGACCGAATCCCACATACAAACCAAGAATGGCTCTAAGGATTCCCGGCAGCAGCTCCTGGAGCCAAGAAAGGAAGGCAAGGTTCTGGGGTTCCAGGATTAGTCTTGGCTAAATTCTCAAGCCTTTCTTCTGGGGCTTCGCTCTAATCTCAGGGCATGGTGTGTCTCTCCCCTTCATTTATTGAGAAGTGGAGGGATGGAGAGATGGCTCAACCATTAAGGCTAGGATGTTTAAGATATATGAGAACATACGAGAAGTGGGCCGTTAGGAAGAATGGGGCCCACTAGCTACCCTCTTGGCTACCTGTTCCATGTGGGCACTACCCTGGAGTAGCAGTAGCAAAACCCAGCTCCAACAGGAAGTCCCCACAAGACTTAAACCCCAGAACAGGAGAGGTTGCACAATTTGGTGGCACTAAGTGACCCTTCAGAGCCTTACACAACAGTGCACGCTGAATCTCACCCCATTACTAGTTTAGAAACTGAAGGCATAGCTCTCTCCTGCCACTCACCAGCAGCAAGGGCAACTGTGAATACTGACATGTGGTTCCAACATCTACCTGGGGGCTGTCATTTCAGGCCAGCCCATCTGAGGCTGATAGACTTGGCCAAAGCCCCACTTTTGACAGTAGGCAGGAAGACAGAGCCACAGCTGTGCACAGGCACAGGACATCTGGAAGTGTCTGACCTTCACGGCCTCCAACTGCCCAAGTAACTGCCTTTGGCCCACATTACCTGTGCGATATTTTATCCAGGATGCCTCCAAGAGAAAATTTCTCTCCAGACCACAGTTACCTACACATGTCTCTGAGGAAAGCATTGGAAGGAGGTCATGGAACTCAACACTGTCTTATGAGAGGTGTTTTTTTTTTTATGTGCTTTTTGCTGAAGCAGGCACGTAGAGAATGTTTTTATTAAGACCAGACTCGTGGTGTTTCTCTGAAAGCAGCCTGGGAAAGGGCATGTGATGTTTTGCTAGAGTGTCCACTTGAGAGAATACAGGATATTTGGAAAGGGAATAGTTAGTTGATGACACTGTGTGGCATTGGTTCGCCTTGCCACTCTTTTGCTGGTCTTTTGCACTCTGTTGTTGGGCTTTGCTGATTCTGGTCTTCATTGGTTCACCTTGCCTTCTTCCCTGATCATTGTTTGTAGTGACTTTGTAAAGAGAAACGCACCAAAGAACTCTGGTGGTGTTCAGGCAAGAACAGACATGGGCCGACTGACAGAGCCTTGAATTTCTTGTGGATCAAACTGCCATTGCTGACTCATGAATGGTGTTTGTGAGTGGATTGACCGGCTGTTGCTGGTCTGTGAACTGAACTGAACTGCTGATATTCTGACAGTGCAGATTGTATTTGCCCCAAAGAACGATTTCTAAACAGGTCCCCATCCTCCTTTTCCCTATTAACCTTTCCTCTCCACTACTTCTGGTGAGTTGTGGGCTGGAAGGAAGGTTAAAGCATGACTTGGAGGCTCTACACGGCCAAGGCTACAGCCTTTCAGAGCAAACACGGGCCTCGTCCAGCGTGACCTCCCTCTACCCCATGCCTTGTAGCCTTTGGTCCATCCACACTCCTTACCAGAGTGCCGGTGTGGCTGGGCTCTGAGCTCATAAAACATCCCTGATTCTGTTCTGCACACACAGAGAGTGTCACCTTCCAGTCACCTTCCAGTGCCTCTCTGCACATCTGGATTACTTCCTCCTCGTGCACGCAGGTCACCTCATGATTCTTCGTCTGTAATCTCATATACTCATTTTATCAGCTTCCCCTGTGATCATCGTCTCTTCAAATGGAGGAGCCACATCATTCTATTATTTTATTCTGTTTTGTTTTATGTGTGTGATGGTTTTGCCCGTGTGTCTGTGCACCACATGCATAGCTGGTATCAGTGGAAACCAAGAGGTGTCGGGTCCCCTGGAACCGGAGTTACAAGTAATTGAGACCCACCATGTGGATGTTCAAAACTGAACTCTGTTCCTCTATATGAGCAGCCAGTGCTCTCACCTGCTGAGCCACCTCTCTAGCCCCTGAGGTGGGGCAAGGTCACAATCTTTTTTTCTCTCTTCTTAAAATGTACTTGGGGTTTGGTATTGAACGGAGGGTGTGGTCGGTCTCCATGCAGGAAGTACCCTTGGAACTTTAGAAGAAGGGAAAACCACAGGGAAGAAAGACGAGAGAAACACATTCTACCCGTGTTTTGGAAAACTCTAGCAATTGTATATAGACATGCATGCTTCACATATGTATCTGTACACCTGTGTGCTCGAGTACAGCGAAAACACAGGCAGAAAGATGAGAGTGGAGGTTGAGGGACAGGAAGAGTAACAGACAATAAAGACTCCTGTGTGGGCTAAAACCCAGGGGACTCACCAACACAAACTTCTTTTAAAAAGGAGCAAAATATAAACACTTTAAAAATGCAAGCTGGTAAAAAAAAATAAACTAAGAAGAAATGTGCAGATCCTCAAACCAGAATGAAAATGAAGTTATTAGAAGATCAAACACAAACACCAAGGGCGGTGCAAGCCCTTTGGACCTGGTGACATTGAGCCCCTACTGTGTGGTGGAATAAAGACAGCTGGACCCCAGGCTGACGTGATGGACTCAGCAGGGTGACTCTCCAGAAAGAAAAGCAAGGAGACTTCACTGGCTTCGGCTTCATTAGGTGGGGGAGAATATGCTGCCCGACCCCGTGACCGCCAGGTGGCTCTCACACAAGACCACAACTGTAATTCACTCATTCGATGTGACCTTCAAACTCCCTCTAAATATAACTTGGGGTGGTCCGGGTAGCAATCTGCTTAGGGAAAATGCAAGTTGAAGACACACGTAGGGGAGGGAACTTCAAAAAACACTCCAGATTAAAAAAAAATTATAATACAGGAGCTGAGAGTGTGGTTCAGTAAAATAGTACTTAACCAGCACGCAAGAGGTTTGGTGACTACTGCAGAAAAAGATTACTCTACATAGAGAAAAATAAGGCATGAGGGATGTGAGCTAGCAGAAACAAGAGACAGAAGTATATGACCCACGATCTCAGGTACTGAGACTATCAGATAGTAGAATACACATGAATATATTTAAAGTGTTTTAGAAGAAGAAAAAAAAGAGGAGGAGGAAAAGGAAGAGGGGGAAGAAGAGAAAGAAAAAGAGGAGGAGGAGGAGGAAGAGGAGGAGGAGGAAAAGGAAGAGGGGGAAGAAGAGAAAGAAGAAGAGGAAGAGGAGGAGAAGAAAAGGGGGAGGAGGAGGAGAAAGAAGAATGAATATTTGAACAGACACACAAAAGAAACCAGGACATTTGAAAAAATAAATTTTTGGCAGTGGGAAATGATATAATTGAAATGAAAAGTGCTCATCGGTTGTATTAAGGAGCAGGAGAGACACGCTGCTGAGAGAATAAGCTGTAGTTGGAGAAGAGAGTGAGAGATTTGCCTCACCCCTCCTGTCCTGGCTGCCAGCACTCTACAGTGAGCAGTTCAGGCCCCGCCCAGTAGGTGGCTACCTCAGAAAGGCCTTCACACTGCACATGGGCTTGGATCCACTCCAGCCGGTCTGAGTTCTCCTTCTCTCGAACTCCCTCGTTCACCTGAGAACACAGCTCCTCCGCCTTCTCCAGGGCATGTTTCAGGTGGCTGTGGTCGGGGTGGTTCTCGGGAGTGTTTTCCAGGATCTGTACAGAAGACATCAGTCTGTCAGGACACTCTCCTCGGTGTAGATGGACCTGGGCCCATTGTCATGAAAGCCACAGTGTTCTGCATGGTGCCCACCACAGCCATGCACAGGGCGTCATGGCCACTGCTTGTTGGCAGCAGTGAGCTGTAGCCTGCCCTACAGAATGCTGGCTTCCAGCATGGACACTAAACCACACACACGGACATCCCAGATCTTAGGTAGCATGCAGAACAGTGCAGCAGAAGGGACTCAGCTTCTCTTCAAAAATCTTCACCATATTTTATAGAACGAGCAACTCAGCCAGAGACCAAGGGGACTAGCCAGGCATCCCTGCTGACAGCCAGCGGCTGCTCTTCCCTGGCTCACTTACCCAAGGGAACCAAGGATGAAATCCTGGTGTTGGAACTGAACTGTACTCCGTTAACTCCAGAGTGGAGGTTTAGGAGAAGGCAGGGCACCGTCAGTGAAGTGGGATAGGTGCCATACAACATGTGCTCATGTGCCCTAGAGAGCATGCATAGCCACAGGTGCCTGTGCATCCTGGAAATCAATTAGGATGGTTCCCCTGGGCAAATCTGTATGCTTTGTGTGTGTGTGTATGTGATGGTTTGTATATGCTTAGTCCAGGAAGTGGCATTATTAGGAGGTGTGTCCTTGTTGGAGTAGGTGTGTCACAGTGGGCATGGGCTAAAATTCCATAGTCCTAGCTGCCTGGAAGTTAGTCTTCCACTAGCAGCCTTCGGATGAAGATGTAGAACTCTCAGCTCTTCCTGCACCACGCCTGCCTGGATGCTGCCATGTTTCTCGTCATAATGATAATGGACTGAACCTCTGAACGTGTAAGCCAGCCCCAATTAAATGTTGTCCTTCATAAGACTTGCCTTGGTCATGGTGTCTGTTCACAGCAGTAAAACCCTAACTAAGACAGGACACATGTGTGCCCATGAGTGGAAGCCCGAGGGCAACCTCAGCTGTGAGGTTTTCCTTGTGAGACAGAATGTTTTGATGGCACCCAGGGCTCACCAACTAGATGAAGCTAGCTAGGATTTCCTCCATCTCTGCCTCCCAGTGATGACGTATATACCACCATGTCTGCTTTTTACATAGATCCTGACAGCCCATGCACTTCATTGGCTAAGCCACCTCCCCAGCCCCCAAATGCATCTTTCTGTGTGTTCTTTTGTTGTTTGTTTTTAGCCCTGAACACATCTGTCCTAGCTAAGTGCAACAGCACAGCTCTTATCGGGCTGTTTGCAGGGCTGGGTATCCATCCAGGATGGGACACGCAACGAATTAAATAGTTTAAAACAGTTTTCATAGCACAAACCTGCCATACTTATTTAATTACTTTCCTTACTGAACATGTGTCCTGGATTAAATTTTTCTTTTATGTTGCTATGACTCTAGGTTTGGGGACAGGGAGATGGCTGACTCACTGGGTGAAAATATGTGCCACGCATGGTGCCGAGCATGTGCCACGCAACCATGGTACCGAGCGCCACTCAACCATGATGCCGAGCATGCGCCATGCAACCATGAAAACTGAGTTCAAACTATGGGACCCATAGTGGAAGGAGAGACCTGACTTCTGAAATTATTCTCTGATTGTCACGTGTGTACCATAGTAACGAGCCCTGGGTTCCCAGCACTCACATGCCATCTCAACCATCTGTGGGTCTAGTTCCAGGGCGTCCAATGCCCTCTTCGGGCCTCTGAGGGTACCAGGTATGCAGACATACATGCAGGCAAAACTCCACACAGCAAATAAAAATAAATCCTTAAAAAGCTTAGTTATCATACTTTTCCAAATCTGTGTTCAGCTCTCAGCTCTTGGGTCTTTCCCTGAGATGCCCCGTGGAGCAAGAACTGTGATCTAAAAATACTAGTTTGTGTTTCCTTCTAAATACTTATGCCTCTTGGTTCTTGAGTTTTCGTTTTCTCTCTGTTGGTTAAACTCACTATAAAGGCTTCTTTCCAGAGTCGGCACATAATTAAATATAGACGTTAATAAGGGAAGACACTTTGCAAATGAATGAACTCAGGGGAGTCACTGTATGGTGTTGGGTGGAGCTGGGTCAGGCTGAAGAGGCAGCCTGTGGGAGGGAGATTGGTTACACAGGAGGAGCCTGATCAAATCCATACACTTCGTGTGCATGTGTGTGTGTCTGTGTGTGTGTGTGTGTGTGTGTGTGTGTGTGTGTGTGTGTGTGGTGTGTGTGTGTGTGTGTGTGTGTGAGAGAGAGAGAGAGAGAGAGAGAGAGAGAGAGAGAGAGAGAGAGAGAGCAGGCACCCACATCCCAGAGTAGCCATGAGCACACCTGCACCCACGGCTAGGTTTCTGAATACCATTCTCAGAAAAGGAACTGATTTCTCCTTCCTGGGGTCCCTTTTCCCTTTTTCTCTACCTCTAAGGCTCAGAGGGCAGCTGAGTTGGCTGCTCATTTCCCGGTGTGGACAAGGGAAAAACACTCATTCTATTTTCTTTGGAACTAGCTTTCATGAAAGGACAGGAGAAAAATAGATATCTGATATCTGGTACAGGGAGGAGCATCAGGGAGCAGCCTTCTCTCTCTCCCCCTCCTCGTGTGTGTGTGTGTGTGTGTGTGTGTGTGTGTGTGTGTGTTGCTCCAAATTCTGTTCACAAACACCATGCCAGCCCTGGGGAAGTATCAGGAACAGAGCTCACTCCCTGGCTCTGCAGCCTCTCGGTTGCCATCTGAAGGCTGTGCTTTATCAGTTTGTTTCATGTAAAACACTGTTTCCCTCCCAGTTACCAAGCAGATAGCTTCAGCACCATATGGGCACCTGACGTCCACACGTCAGCTCCCAGGTACACTGGCTGGGAATCTGGCCCTGCGTCCTGGCACCTCTGACTACCTCTAGCCGCATCCAGCCTTCCTCCACTCACAAAGGCGCAGGCGAGCATACTTACGTTTTTAATGATCAGTGGGTATCTTGTGACGCGCTGCATAGGTTTCAGTATAAAACTGGACAGTGGCATTCCTTTGCACCGTGGGTCCATTGCCAGTCTCTGAAAGAGGACATTTTTTTTTTTAAATGTGTTTTAGAAATCTGCAAAATGCAAAGCCAGTGGCGTTACGTTTTCCGTTTAAGACTCCCTGCCAACTGGAAAGCCACTGAGTTGCCTGGAGTTGGAAGGCCTTGTCCAGCTGTCACAGTCCAGGCTGAAGCAGTATGCAGAGGGAGGACGGGACCCTGGATACATCCTACCCACACCCTGCCTGCAGACTCGGCATACCTTCCCCGTGAGAGGACATTCTGGCTTCAGAATTTCTTCCAGATGTCTGAAAACCTTCATGATATGCCAGGGGTCCAGAAGAGTCAAAAGACTATTCAATGAGAGTAAAACCCCCACTGAGTGCCAGAGAAGAGCAGAAGGACTAAAGCTATAATCCTCTCAGTCAGGTGTAGCCTGCACGGGCTGCAATGACTCCAGGCAGGGCTGCGTCGTGGAGCTGAGACCTGAGGGATAAAACTCCAGTCTCGGCCACTTTGTCTTCGCCAGTAGCTCCTTGTGTCTTTCCTCTTACAACGTTTGAAGTAAGCGTGTATTAGTATTTATGTGTGTATGTGTGTGTATATGTGGATGTGTTTATGTGTGGGAGTGGGTTCACACAGAGGTCAGAGGGTAACCCTGGAGAGCTGGTTCTCTGCTACTTTTCCGTAGGTTCTGGTATTGGAGCATGGGTCATCATGCTTGACCAGCAAGTGTCTTGCCCTGAAGACACTGGTGACTTCCCAGTCACCCAGCTTCCCACCACTTGTACCAACTGTATTAACCCCTCTAGTGGATAAGAGTCCTTTTACCCGCCAAAAAGGAAATCCTTGTCTCCCACCGATAAAGAGTGGGGTCCAGTTTAATGCTGGTTTAGGCACAGGTATCTGGAGTTCTGTCACCCAACCCATCAGCCCCTGGCCCTGATGTCAACTTGTGGATGCCGCCATCTTGGAAACACAGGAGGTGAATGAGTTCTAGTGAGAAGAACAAAGAGGGGGAGGGACCACAAGCGCCTGCCCTGGGCTTCCATCAGCCTGCCCCGAAGTTGAAACAGGAAGGACTCTTGCCCATGCCCAGGATCTGAGCTCATGGCTGAAGTGACAGCAGCCTGTGGTGCTGGCCGCCTGGCACTGCCCTCTGTCTCTGTCTCTGTCTCAGCCTCAGTCACTTTGTAGCCTTCTTTGCCACCGCAGATATCTCAGAACTCCTCATTCGTTGGCTAGCATAGCAAAGCCCTCAACGCAGAGCAGAGCAAAGAGCACCATGCTTACGGCAGGCTCTGACCAAGAAGATGCCACAGAGATACCTCACTGTGGTTTGAAGAGCATGATTCCTGAGGTGAGGACGACCACCCCCAAAAGCCTGAGGCATAGAATCATGGCGTTCAGCAAAAGATACGTATTGGCTGAGAGTTATTGTATTCTTCCTGTTTTCTTTCGTTTCTTCTGAGAGGGGTATGTACTGTTTAGTGCCAGCTGTGACTAGCAGGGACTCACTCAGAGAACACCAAGTACGAGGGCTGCTACCCCAGGGCAGAGGCCCCAAGCTGCCCTGACACCACCTCCACAAATGTCCCCTGGTGGACGTGGTTATCTAGACCTTGCCAGCTCTACAGCAAGACTGTGGCATCTCATACGGAATCCCAGGGGATGCCCAGAACTTCGAGCTTTCGATTTTCCATTGGGAAAGGGATTATGATGTCTAAGCCTGACACACCTGGGAAGGCGGAACCTCAGCTGAGGGGCTGTCTCGTCAAATTGGTCGACTTGTAGGACTTAGTTTTTACGTTACTCATTGATTTAGAAGGGCTGGGTGCTCTCTGGGCAGTCCCTCAGCAGGTAAGCCAGGACTGTGAGAGCCTGGGGGAAAGCCAGTGAGGAACATTTTCTCTAAGATCTCTGCTTCAGTCTCTCTGCTTCGAGATCCCGGCCTTGAGCTCCTGACCCGGTTCCCCACTACGATAGACTATAACCTGTAAACCAAATAAACTCTCGACTTCCCCAGGCTGCCTTTGGTCAGAGTGGTTTTTAACACAGTAACAAGAAGCAAGCCAACACAGGGACCCTGTGTTGTCCCCTCTGTGCGTGAAAGGCAGAGGCTGGCAATATTGATGCTACCTGAAGAGGTAGGCCCCTGTGTGCATGAACCAAGAAAATGAAATCAAGGATTTAGACGCGCCTCTCAGAAATACCTCAAACACGTGGAGAGCATATCTCTGAAGCTCATTTCAAAGCTTTCAGACCCTGGATGACTCTCCTGTCGGGTGAGACCCACACCTGCCAGTTCGGTACCACTGAAGACTTCTATCCATCCCTGGAGGCCATTAGTGGAAAAATGCTTGTGGACTTTTGATGAGCCTTCACACCTCAGGACAACACTCTGGAGACAGTCCCCACGGCCACCCTGTAGCCCTGGCCTCCTTACTTTGACGAACTCCTTGAAGTCTGGAGCCTCGTCTGTCTTCTGCTGGATGAGGGCAGCTCCATTGAGTTGGCAGCTGCAGAAGCGTATGTAAGGCTGCATGTGTGGCAGCTGGGCACTCAGGATGTCGCCGATCATCTTCACTGGCATCTTCTCTCCAGACATCTTTTTGCGGACTCTCAGCGCTCTGCACAGAAACATGGGAGGTGAGTTGCACACCGTCACCGTCTGGCAATACCTCACACTTGCAGGTTGCAGAGAAACGGAGTGGGTGTGAGAGGCACAGACCGGAGAAACACTAGAGCATCTACTGAGACAAGGAACAGAGACAGACACGTGTCTAATACTACAGAGAGGGATGGCCTGGGCAGTTTTGTCCAGCATGGTGGCTGTTTGCCATGTGTTCTCCCTTCTTTAATACCTCAGAGAGGATCCCTGTGTTGCTGTCCCACTGCATTATCTATGGTTCAGTCAGAGCACTGAGCCCATTTCTGGAACCCTCATCCTCTGAGGGAAGTTACATCAGCAACGGAAGGAGAGGCAAGCTTTCAAATCCATTGCCACAAACAATTTCATCATGTTTCTCAACATCAGATAAATGATCACGTGAGCTATTTCTTCTGTCCACGGTGTCATTGATGTGTCTAACTTAAAGCTGACTAGGTAAAGGATTATGAAATAAAACAATTCCTACTCTGGAGACTGGGAAAAGCTGCTGAGAGGACAGGCAGTGTCTGATCCTGGGTCTACCTGCTGTGTGCAGTGTGAAGAGCCACGGCGGCCAGGATAGAGTGTCCATCCTTCCAAATATAAGTGTGCAGTCTTACCAACACATAGCTTCTGCACTGCAAGGATAGCCATGTCCTGCCGGGGCAAGACTGTACATGAGGCCAGGTTTCAACTGCCTTATCACAAGAAGGTGAATCAGTGGGTGGGTGTGTGAGTGGACAGTGTACTACATGATTTCAGGACAAGGCTGTGAGGAGTCCCTATGGAGGCATCTCTATGGAGGAGTTCCTATGGAGGCGTCCCTATAGAGGTGTCCCTGTAGAAGGGTCCCTATGGAGGGGTCCTATGGAGGTGTCCCTATAAAGGCATCCCTGTGGAGACATCCCTATGGTGTCCTGTGGCTAGTTTTATGGTCACATTGGAGACACCATGAGGCGTGGGTAAGGCTAAGCAATTTCAAGGAGGTTCTACTATGCAGGTCTCCAGCTTTTAAAATCTTCAGGCCATTTGTTTTTCTTTCTCCCACATTTTTTTTTTTATATAGCTAACAAACAGTTCCTTGTCCTTTCCTTGGCTTTCCAAGGAAGGAAACCTGGGAGACAGCAAGTCACATAACCGAGCACTGATTTCCCTTCTAGGACATGCTCCCATGGGACGGGTTGGCAGTGGCCACCCAGGGCATGAGAAAGGTGCCAGCTCAGTGCCTTGGGATGGTCCACTGTGGGTGGAGTCATCCCTAGGCTGGTGGTCCTCGGTTCTCTAAGAAAGCAGGCTGAGCAAGCTATGAGGAGCAAGCCAGTAAGCAGCACCCCTCCATAGCCTCTGCATCAGCTCCTGCCTCAGGTTCCTGCTCTGTTTGAGTTCCTGTCCTGACATTCTTCACTGGTGAACAGCAATATGGAACCACAAGCCAAATAAACTCTTTCCTCCCCGGTTGCTTTGGTCATGGCTGATCTAGCTGCTATAACAAAAGAGTAGGAGAGCCAGCAGCATGAGGTAGTTGCTGTGGAAGAGGTTAAAGGTGCGAGGAAAACAGGAATTGTGACTCCTGATACTTTCTGTGAGGGAAGGTAGATCTGAGTGAAAGTCCCTCGCTAAGTCTGGGCTCCATGCCTAGCGGAGCCCACCATCTCTGTGACTTGAGGTAAGTCTCCCCCTGCCCCCCATGCTCCCCACCTCTCTTGGATGTTACGGCTGTCAACATTATTCACAGTTCTCACCTCAGGGCAATGGCGCAGGTCAGAGCTAACAGGAGGAGAGCACACAGATAGGCCCTGACAGGGACCTGGCAAAGGGCCAGCCTCTTTAGGACTAGAGCAGGAGTGTGTGTGCGTGTGCGTGTGCGTGTGCGTGTGCGTGTGTGCATGTAAGGGCCAGATGTCAACAATGGGTGCTTTCCCTATCTTCACCAATTTTGGGGACAAGGCCTGTGACTGAGCCTGGAGCTCAGTGATTCAGTCAGACTGCCTGACCAGTGAATCCCAGGGAATTCTACTCTGTCCACCAGCTCTAGTATTACAGCTGCCACACCCGGGTTTTAGGTGGATGTTGGGGATACAAACCACATCTTCATGCTTGCAACATCTCCCTAGCTCTCTCTCTCTCTCTCTCTCTCTCTCTCTCTCTCTCTATATATATATATATATATATATATATATATATATATATTTTAATAGAAAACATTTAATCCTATTTTCAAACTGTGTGTATCCAATATTACACACACAGTGCTTTAGGTCCAGGGATAACTGGTCCTTTCTTCCCAGGGGACAGGCCAACTCCTTCCTAAAGGAGGGTGAGTATTCAGCTTCCCCTGGGCCCAGAGGCTCTATGGAGTGTGAGCCAGGAACACACTGTGCGAAGGCCCCTGGAATAGGAACGATTAGACATTATCATGTGACCCGGCTGTGGTTTGAGTGGTTCCCCAAAGTCAGTGCTGGGAGCTTGGGATGACACTGAGGGGCTGGGGCCTTTAGGAGGCAGTCAGGTGGTCAGATGCACTGCTGTTGGCAATGGACCTTATATTGACAAATTGTCCTATGTCAACTCACTGAGAAGCTGGCCTGAAAGCAAGGTTGGCTCCATCCATTTCAGACCCAGGTATATTTGTCTAAGTCTCCCTCAAGACCACTTGTCTGGGGGCCAGATAAACTGTCCCCCCAATGCTGTGGCAGGGAGGGGAGAGAACAGCCAAATAGCCCGAGAATAGGTCTGCCAGGTGAACCATCCACAGCTGCAACTACTGTTTGTCCCGTGGTATAAACATGCCTGCTCTAGCTGCTGCCTCAACTTCCCCAGTCAATTCTGCTGGACGCTGTGGAGCCTGATTTGATGATGTCATCTGTATCTGTTGCTGTCTGTTCTTTGACCAGACATCTCACCCGTGGGGAGGCTCTAGGCGGGACACTTCTGAACTCCAGCTGGCCTCATTGCGACTACCTCAGTTGGCTTCTGCTAGACACCGAGAACACCTGCTTTAATGAGATTCTGTAATCCGCCATCTCTCCAACCCCCACTACCTACCTCTTGCTCTTTATCTTGGCTTGCTATATACTTAATAAATTCATTCATTAAAACCCCAAAGTATGGCTGCCATAGGTCAAGCCCTGGACCATGTACACTATCCTTTGCAGGGTCTTTCAGGACCCTGGTTGATTCCTTTTAGAGCAAGCCGTTATAAAAGAACAAGTCAGAGGCTGGGTGCTCCTCTGAGCCTGCCTTTAATCCCAGCACTCGGGAGGCAGAGTGAGGAGGATCTCTGTGAGTTTGAGGCCAGCCTGGTCTACATGTTCTCAGAGTGAGAACCTGCCTCAACAAAAGAAAGTAGACCCCCCCCCCCCCCAAATCTCTGATTTCCTGGCTTGCCATATATATATATACACGTGTATATATATGTATGTATGTATATATATACGTATAGTGTATGTATATATATATATTGTATATACACATACACTATCACTATCACTATCTTCAGACAACCTGAAGAGAACATGGGATCCCATTACAGATGGTTGTGAGCCACCATGTTGTTGCTGGGAATTGAACTCAGGACCTCTGGAAGAGCAGTCAGTGCTCTTAACCACTGAGCCATCTCTCCAACTGATCCCTTCTTTAATTGTCCCCTCTGTCATGGTATTATCTGCCATGAGGCCTTCACCTACAGGCCGGAGGGCTAAAGAAACATTTTTTTTTTTCTTTATTGATGGAGAGGGTAGCCTCAGGGATTTTGTTATAGCCACAGAGAAGTGAACTGCCATTTTACAGATGAGGACACCGAGATCCAGGGACTGACTGTAAAGCTACCCAACCAAAGACACACAGCCAGACAGATGTGAGCCCAAGAGTCTGGTACCCAACTCCTGTACAGAAAGCTTCTAGAGTGTGAGCCGAGGCACAGACGGAGGAGAGCCCACGCCTACTGCTTCATGCCCATTTCTCCTGGCTCCACACCCTTACCTACGCCTGTAACAGACCAAGAACCCGAATCTGCTTTACCAGTACACAGGGACCTGGTTTAGGACATAGCAGCTTCCCAGCGACCCAAAGAGAGAGATCGGGAGTGAATGGGGGCCACTAGATCCTGTCCTATGCTCAGTCAGAGAAAGGGTGGCTCTTACCTTTATCTGCCATGCTCTATGCCGGTGACAAGACCCCAGCTGCCATGCCCTATGCCCTGGGGACTAGATCTTAGTCTGCTTTCTAGTAAATGACCTCACACTTAGGGCCTTGTGACAGATTTGGGGTTCTGATTGCTTTGACTGATTTTTTAATGAATTGAGGAGATCTTTGTGGTCCATTTGTAGTCCAATTCAGTCCTCTAAGAGTATAGTTGAGGAAACTGAGGCAGGTCTAACCCTGGTCCCTTAGCTCTGGCCCTGCAGAGCCTCTACAGACTAAACAGGTATGAGGCATAAGTGGCCTCAGGAAGCTGCAAGGACCCTCCTGAGATACTCTGCATTGTTGTTGGAGACCCACCCCACAGTCTCACACTCAGGAGACAGACAGCCACTGCTGGGAATCCAGGTCCAGGGCTAAGCCCTGGGGATGGAACTGCCCACGCCCGAGGATGGAGCCAGAATTGTTCCAGCTCAGGAAATTCTGGAGCCATAGTCAGGGCAGGAACCTGTGCGCATGCGCAGTTCACTCCCTCTGTGAGACCCCCATAGCATATTTCCGGAAGAAATGAGAGCACAGGAGGAGGATGGCGATGGATAGCGGGCAGGGGTGTGGCAGGAAAAGAAAAAAACACGGCTGGCATGCGTGAGGGAGGTGCTGGCGCACATGCCGTAGAGGGGCAGCAGCGTCTGCGGTTAGAGGGAAAAGCTTACTTCAGCAGTTTGATATTACACATTATCAGCTCCTTCCAGTTAACAAAAATCATAGCAACCTCTTTCTCTGTCAGCAGCTCAGACTCCGTCAGGGGTTTCTGAAAGATCTACAGGTGGAGAAAACGAAGCCGTTCAGAAAGCAGACCGTTAGCTCAACACCCCCCCCCTCCACACACACACACACACACACACACACACACACACACACACACACACACAAACTACGTGCAGACTCAGGTTTGTTTAGCACAAGGGGGAGAACTGCAAACAGCACCTTCTCCTGCAGGGACAAGTGCTTGACAGGGGGAGCCCAGGAGGCTCTCTGAGGAGGAAGCCAGTGCATTCGTCAAGTGCAAGTGGGATGTCCTCACCTGCTCAGTCTGAGGAAGGGGCCCAAGAGGAAGCCTATGGGGATGTGTGACACCTTATTTACACTCCGACAAGCCATGGGTCTGAGGGAGGCAACTACAAAGCTGGCCCTAAGCCTGAAGCAGGTGGGTAGTGAGAGGATGATGCTCCCCTCTTCTTGGGCTCTGTTAAGTAAACAGGCTCTTCCCAAGCTCTGGGTGGGTGAGCAGATAACCCATAGCTAGTCAGAGATCTCAGTGGGACTCCATGGGGTTAGTCCCTTGCCCGCACCTAGGGCAGAGGAGCCTCTGAAATTCTGTGAGCACAGGAACTTGGCCTGTTTGTAGTTTATCTTTGGGAGCCTTGTTCTGCATGACTTGTTAATTGATGGTGAACTGAGTAATGTCCACACAGGATGTTACATGGATGCAGGCGACACTCAGACCTCACACACTTTGACCATATATGTAATAGCAGGCAGACATCTTGAGACAACACAATTGGGAAACCCTTGAAGACTAGCATTTTAGCCTGAAACTCCCGTAACACCAAAGAGCCAAACACTATCCCTCCTGCATATGTAGGCGACATCACAGTTTCATGACATTCGCTAGGGTACAAGTTTACAAACCATGACAGGACTTTTCATGTTGAAGGTGACCCTCAGGTCAAGATCTGTAAACCTACCTCCACACACGGTGACCATGTGTGGATCAAACGCTACCTCCCTTTAGCAGGGATCACAAACTCTGGTTCATCCTATCCTTTCAGACAGAGTGTCAAGACTGGCTCCCCACAAGGGCAGCCCATCCCAGGCCAGCAGCTTCATGGAGCCATGGGGGATCATGTCTTCATGTCCAGCCATAGTGGTGGGTTTTTCAAGAGCTTATGGGAACACTAGAAGTAACTGAAGAGACTTTCAGCTGTGTACTCAGGAGCCAACACTAAGGGTCTGGAATGTCATGTGACTGACTAGATGACATCAGTCAGTTGGTGAAACTTCTCTGACAGTAACCAAGAGTCCCAAGTAATAGCCCAAAGGCATCTCCTCATTAGCTTGGGATTTGTGTGCTCTTGGCCTTGGTTCTGGTAAGAGCTGTCTCTCTGTCTCGCAGGGTGGCCCTGTGGTGATCATCTCCTCTTGGAATAAGACCCCCGCGTATTATTTCTTTTTCAGATATTCCCCATACACCAGAGACTGCCCAAGGCTCAGAGACAGGGCAGAGTCTACTCAGCAAGGCACTTCCCGTACTCTTCCCGTCCCCGTAGAGCCACCCCCAGCCTCCCAGGGCTGCTGGTACCTCTGTGACCAGCTGCAGGTCGTTCACATAGTTCTCCTCTGTGACAATGAGTTCGTGGATGTAGCCTTGCCGCTTCCTCTCAGTCGGGGTCAACATATCTAAGAGATGTAGGTCTGAGCACCCTGGAAAACACAACCGTTTAGGAAAACTTTTAGTCCACGGCTGGGGAAGCCTACAGCTCCACAGCAAAGACGCCGAGGTCCTTGTGACTTCGGGGGTGGCCCCATGGCCTCAGCAGCTTGGGGTTGTGGATTGCATTGTAGAGATTGGAGTGACACAGCCACAAGCAGAGGTCACCACACATCACCGTGGACTCTAGAAGCTGAAGAGAAAAGTAGCACAGAGCAGTCAGAAGGGGGAACCGTTCTGCCCATACCCCGACTTCGGACTTTCCACTCTGGAACTGTAAGGGGATAAACCCCCCTGTGTTACACCATGAAGTTTGTGGTCATAGATCCAGGTAGCACACTCATGCTCCATCAGAACCACAGAAAGGGTCAAATGACCCGCTAACACCCGCCAGGCGCCATGCGGGAGTTGAGTGCTGACCGCTGCCTTGAGTGTTTCTCAAACGCTCCAGAATCATCTTCATGACACAGACAAGGAAACCAAGGAGGCCAACAAGGCCAGCTTGCCCCAGGTCCTCCTGTCCACAGTGGGAAGGAACAGAGAGTCCAAGCCTTTGTCCAGAGGCTGTTTTTTCTAGACACTCTTGTCCACAGCAGGCTTCAGGAGGCTATGTGGTTACCCTGAGACCAGCTTTCAGAGTCTGCAGTAACTGTGCCAAGGCTCTTGGTGGGTATGAGGACCAGGCAGATGCATCCAGACAGGACTGAGAAGACTCTCCAGGCAAGGACACTGTGGGTATCTGTGGAAGCTGAGCAGCAGGCTTCGGGCAGATTGGAAAGCCCTACCAGCCGTAGACAGCTCTCACAAGGCCTTTGTAGAGGTCACGGCTGCTGGAAGGAAAGGCCCTTGGCTGCCCCGAGTTAGGCCAGCTCTCAACTCTGTTCACTTAGCTTGCTATTTGGAGTTCTGTTCCCACAGGGCCTTTGTGGCTTATCTGAGCCCCCCTGCCTCAGATGCACAGATTCTCAGTAGCAGTCCATGAGCAGGGTTGGGCCTACTTTTTTTTTTTTTTACATGAAAGTGGACCTCCCATATACTTCTTTTTATTAGATTGTCTTTATTTAATCACAGAACTTGAATTTGTAAAATACTCTGAGAGGTGGTGGTGGTGGGTGCGGCAGGGGCCCACATACTTTTATTTCTTATCCTTCCTACTACTTGCCACAAGGGGGCGCAATAGAACACTGTGCCCTCCTCCCTCCCCCACCCCCCCAGCCCACGCCCCCACACCCCACCCCAGTCGCCCTAGCAGCACCTGCGAATGTGCTGGGTCTGCAAACAAATGACCAGAACTTTGCCAAATAGACTCTCTGGGAGAGGGGCCCAGGGCACTGCAATTTAGCATGCCCTCCAATGAGTCTTCAGTGAAAAAGTTGCTGGGGACTACCAAGGGCTCCTCAGAGATTTCCCCCTCCCATTAGGGGGTTGTCTGGGAGCAGGACTGAGAGAGTCTTAAATATAGATACTAAACGAGTCATCCGTCTAGGGAATAGTGGTATCATGGACTTCTTGGTGCACTGTTCTTGGCTTCCAGACTTCCTAGAGTTACAGTTTTGTTCCCTCCCCTGGCCAGTTGCCCTTTGTGCACGGTGTATTTTCTCTCATTGGGATGGAACAGCCCAGGGTAGCTAAGAAGGTGCCAGGAAACCAGCGGGAATAAGTTATCGTTATAGTAACACGCCTTTCCATCCACCACCGAGCCTGACCTCAAAGCTGCAAGGTAAGATTCCATAACCTGCACTTGTCTCTAAACTTGGGCCCCCTGCTCAGCCACTCATATGGCTCAGCCTGAGATGGCGCCTTCTCAAACATCTGTCTTAGCAATGCCTCCCAGAAGGAAGGCAGACCCGAAAGTCCCCCAGCAGCGGGGTGAGCGCAGGGTTCTGGGAGACTCTTCCCACTCACTCCGTTTCTTTATCCCTTAACTTTTCCTGAGGAAGTCTCCTAGGAAACACTTGAACTGTGGAAGGCACATCCAGTCCCTGCCCTATTTTAATCCACTGTCCTAAGAGTGAATCCAAGGACCCAGGACTCGGGCCATTTCTTGTTCAATGGCTAAACGTGGGCCCTGCATTTGTGGCTGGGTCCAGTTCTTTCCTGCCCGCAGGGATAGGAGAATTTTTGCACAGTGGTTATGTTCGCTCAGCACTGTCTGCAGCACCAACATCAACAGCGGACAAGCAAGTCTCACAAACGTTCCTTTACACCATGGTTCCCTTGGGTCAGCTGTTGCATCCTGTGGGCTCTTACCCAGTTATAAAGCCCTGTGTACCATATGAAATACACACATTTTGCATACAATTTTGTTGGCTTCAGAAGCCTGTTTGCAAGCCGGGAGTGGTGGCACATGCCTTTAATCCCAGCACTTGGGAGGCAGAGGCAGGTGGATCTCTGAGTTTGAGGCCAGCCTGGTCTACAGAGTGAGTTCCAGGACAGCCAGAGCCACATAGAGAAACCCTGTCTCCAACAACAGTAACAACACACCAACCAATCAAACAAAAAATGCCCGTTTGCTGCTTCATTTCTTCCTTTGGTGATTTTGTGATCTTTGCCAGGACTCTGGTGCGTGCTATGCTGCATGCCGGGGATGGAGGTTGGAAGGGAGATGCTGGTCTTCTAGAGTCCATCTCGGACCTTGGAGATGCAATGGTTTGAAACTGGAGGTGGTGTCTCCTCCAGTGAAAGGTTCCTCTGCTGAGCATGCTGCTGCCTCCTAGGCTGAAGCTGAAGGTGACATTGCTATTTCTCTTTGCTCCCCAGGTAGTTCTGGCCCTTTTAGGCTGAAGGTGGTACTGCTCCCCCAAGGTTGAAGGTGGTATTGTCCCCCTCAGGCTGAAGGTGGTACTGCATCCCCCCAGGTTGAAGTATTGCACCCCACATGTGGGTTGAAGGTTCTACTGTTCCCACCCCCAAGGCTGAAGGTAGTACTATCCCCATAGGCTGAAAGTGGTCCTGTCCCTGAGGCTGAAGGTGGTACTGTCTCCCCAAGGCTAAAGGTGATACTGTCCACCCAGGCTGAAGGTGATATTGCCCCCTTAGGCTGGTGATGGTACTGTGCCCACAAGGTTGAAGGTGGTATTGCCCCCAAGGCTGATGGTGGTACTCTTCCCCCATTCCCAAGCTGAAGGTAGTACTGTCCCCCCTACAGGCAGAAGATGGTATTGCTCCCCAAGGCTGAAGATGGTACCATACCCCACAGGCTGAAGGTGGTACTGTCCCCCTCCCCCAGGCTGAAGTTGGTACTATCCCCCTACAGGCTGACAGTGGTACTACCCCTCTCCAAGCTAATACCACCCCCGTAGTAGATCAGGTTGAGGTTACTGCATCTCACTTGCAAGGCTGAGTGTATTCCTGTTCTAACAAGAAAGTAAAGGCTGGAATTGTCAGGCTGGCGGAGGACTAATGGACTCAATACACAGGGCAGAGAACCCTCACCACCTGCCAAGAGTCCCGCTGAGAAACACCAACTACTTTCTACAACAAGGAAGTCATGACCAGAAGACATAAGAATGACCCAGAAACTGAAACAAGGCCCTGTTGGGAGAGATGCCTGGCTCTTTGGGATTCTAGAGGCTCCTCTGGGTACAAGTTCTGGAGAACAGCAGAAGGTGCAGGAACACTTGGCTCAGGGCTAGCTCTGGATGCAGCTCGGGATGCCTTGGACAGGGTAGCCTTAGGATCTACATAGTTACAACACCCAAGCGAGAACTGAGAGTCCAGGGATTCTGGTGGGTTTGAGTTGTTACCTCCAGAATCCCACCCTATGCAAGTCTAACTCAAGCCTTCCTAAAGACTTGAAATGGCCACACTGATCTCTGGACCCACAACACAGTCAAAGGCAAAGACTTTGTGAGGTTCGTCTCCACCTTACACAGTAACCACATTGGCTTTAGTTTTTTTTTTTTTTTTTTTTTTTAAGTCTTTAAACTGACCCTGGGATACCATGAAGGTTATTTGCAGACCCAGAGAACCATGAAAGACTTGAAAAGGGCATTCTAAACCCTCAAAATATCCTTCTTTTGAAAAGAGTAGTATTTAGAAAAAAACCAAGAGGTTTAAAAATCCTCCATTATTCAAAGCAGGGCAAGTGGAAAAGCCATTTTGATTTGAAAGTTTTCTTTAGGGGGTGGAAGGGTGTGGCCTCTCCCTTGGGTACCAGGATTCAGGAAGCTGGCTGTGCCCAGGCTCAGGGAAAGATGAGAGAACAAAGTGTATCAAATGATTTTCTACAGCCACAGAGCAGGGATGAAGGATGAAAACTAAAATTGGGCCCACAGCTGAAATAATATTGCAAGGACTCCAAAAAGTTAAAAAGCAATCCCACATTAAAGCCACAGGAAATTCCTAATATAGGCTCCCAAGTTTAAATAGTCTTCTTAAGTATACTTATGAGAGGGACAGGACTGCAATGGTCTTTTGGAAGGACCAGAGACTCGGAAAATATCTCAGCCTTAAAGGATCATTGTATCTGTTAGCATTCTACCTAAACTCCACCCCACAGTTACCTGGCAACAGCCAGGTAGGCCTGACCCACCATAAAAGGGGCTGTTAGCCCCTCCTCTCTTGCTCTCTTGCTTCTCTCTTGCTCTTGCTTGCTCTTTCCCCATTTCCTTCCTCCTCTCTCCACGTGCTCATGGCATCTCTCTCTCTCTCTCTCTCTCTCTCTCTCTCTCTCTCTCTCTCTTTCCCTCCCTCCCTCCCTCCCTCCCTCCCTCCCTCCCTCCCTCTACTACCATCTTAACTCCCCTCCCCAGGACCTGAATAAACTCTGTTCTATACTATACCATCGTGTGGCTGGTCCCTCAGGGGAAGGGATGTCTTGGCATGGGCCACTGAGACATCCCCTTCCCCCATACCTGACTACATATCCACAGAACATATTCTATATCTCTATCTTTTTATAAACACATCAGTATCCCCCTAATCCATCATTTATGTGACCAGCAGAACTGAAACCTCCTCTCTTATAAACAGTACATGGGCCTACATATATTGTAGAATTTTAAAGAATGCAGAAGTAGTTAGCGCAAAAAAAGGAGGAAAGAAAGAAAGAACCTCCTCTCTTAGTCTTGAAACCCAAATTAGCTCCCACAGCAGCTAAACATTGAACAAAGTAAATAAACAAGGCTGGTTCCTGTTAGGAAGAAGCCAAAAAATATAATAAGTTGGTCAATAAATATTTATTACATTTCTAGGAAGTCAAAGAGACACTGAAGTAAGCAGATATTGTTCCTGTCTTAAGGGGAACTCACAAGTCTAGGGGAGAGTCCTCAGGAAAAGTAAATTAAAAGTATGTGACCATGTGGCATTGAAGAGTGGGGGCGGGGCTGGGGATGGTTCCATTGGTGAAGGGTTCCCTTCCCTTTGCTTGGAGCTGAGTTCACTCCTTAGAACATACATTAAAACGCTAGCATGTGTCATGCTTGCAATGCCAGCACTTGGGAGGTGGGGCACAAATGGGCAGATGTATGTGGCTTGCCGGCCAGCCAGCCTGGCTTAGCATTTGGCAAGCCCCAGGTGTCTCTGACAAACACAGTCTCAAGAACTACAGTGAATAGCTCCTGAGGATTGATACTTGAGGTTGACTTCTGAGTGTCACACACTCATGCACTCACAATCACACCTGTACATTCACACACACAAAGAATGAGCCAGCCAACAGAGCTGTAGAAGCAGCTAGGTGAACACAGACACTTGTGGGAGACGTGGGGCATAGAAAAGGCCATGTTATGGGGGTAGCAATGGCAGAACAAACACAGACACAATGAGGAGGGGCAGGAGAGCCATGTGGAAAGCCTATATGATGGTTTTCATCTCAAGGGAAAGACAACACAATGTTTCTAGGGACATTCAGCCCAGTTCCCTTTTCTAAGTGACTGAGTAGATGTTGACTGGATGCCTGGAGCTCCGGTCCGCATAGCAGGGGTTGTTAGAGTGGACCTGCATGTGGAAAACAGACTCAAGACCTTAGTCTCTCTTGCCACGTGAGCTACACCTTTCCTGCTCCAATCAGGCTGGACTTGATCCTCCTAGGATATTGATTCTACTAAGAACCACTCAATGTTCCAGGCAGAGTGGCATGAGTGGTAATCTGTCCTGTAAGAAAAGCAGATAATGCAGCTCTTGCCATGTTCTCTGGCTTTATCTCTGTACCACGGCTGCGTTGTGGCTCCTCCCTGCCTCCCAGACAGGAAGGTATAGGCTTCTGCTGGAAGGCATCCTCTGTGCTTGGAACTGAAGGTAGTGATGGATGAAACATCTGGGACCTTGTCTTCTGAAGACCCTGGCATCCTAGACTGGCTTCTCTACGTAGCCTTATTGACTCACAGAGGCCCCTGGAGAGCACAGCTGTGAGATGTCATCAGTTCCCAGGACAGGAGAGTTGCAAATCCTCAGGGTTTGATTTGGATAAGAGAGCAGGAGCTAGTGAGAGGTCTGTGGTGGGAGGTTGGAGATGCCACCAATGGCATCCCTTTCTGGCCTATCGTAAGGGACTCATTGTGAGTCATGTAGCTGGGTCTATCTTGGAGTATGCATCCAATTTCCTCACTTAGTTGCAAACCCAAGAAGCTTAAAAGCAGCCATAGTTTTTAATTAATATCATCATCTTCCAAGAAGGGCCATCTGGTCTACCTGGCTTGCCATGGAGAAGTGTGGAATTGGAATTCCTCCAGAGATAGTCTACTGCTCTGCCGTGACAACGAATGCAGTGAACAGCACGTCATTCTGGATTTCTGATGGTGGACTTCTGGCATGGGTACCACCGCCCTTTATAGTCTGAAAATTTCCTTCATTCTTGGCTGCATCTGTGTCTCCACACATGCTTCCCTAGCTCTCTGAGCATCCACTTTTGATGTGTCCTAGCCCCTCAAAATTTAAGGCTTCCTTAGCAATGACTGTAAATAAACCCTTCAGGTATGCAAGGCAGATGAAAGTGTTGCAGCAGCATGGGGTGACATGTTTCTATGGGGATTGGAGGAAGAGGGCAGTAGCTTTGACCAGAGAGGTCTGGGAAGATTTTTCAGAGGAGGAATTGGAGACTAACTTGGATGTTGCTGACATGTTTTCAATGTTTGCATGGTGTCCTGCAGAGATGTGGGACTTCAGAGGTGACTACGGGTGATCATACTCATGAATATAACAGTGCTGTTACCTAAGGGATGGGGTACAGATACAAACATGTGGCAGACGCCCTGTTCTCTTGTGTGTGTCCTTTTATTCCTCCACCTGTCTGGAATGGGGAGATGCATGGGGGAGGCTACACCATACGCAACCCCTGGACTTCTCAGCCACCAGAACTACCAGCAAACAAAAATTATTATAATTTCGTTACCCTCCGGTATTTTGCTACAGTCTCATGCACTTAGACATCTTGGACAAAGAGGATGGTAGGAACATAGGAGAATCAGAGTTGGGTGCTTGGAACCAACTAGAGGAGTGAGCGTAGGAAAGAGAAGGCACTGGGCGGTGTCCAAGAACAATGCTGAACTTGATGCTCCAGACTGTTGTATGTTACAACTCCATCCTCACCAACAACCCTGTGGAAGAGCTACCATTACCCACAATGAGAAGGTGAGGAGTCAGAGACATGAAGAAGATAAACAACTCAATAAAGCCCCGGTTAAGAAGCGACAAAGGAAGAAGGACCCACATCCACATTCTTAGCTGATATATCTTTGCCTTGTTGGACGGTGGTGTTTTGTGTGTCCTGGTGGTCAGGATCAACCACAGACTGGATGGCTTTAAAAACACAAGTTTACTTCCTCACAACTCAGAGGTGGGGGGCTACTATCCAAGATTAGGTCAAGGTGTTGGCAGCGTTCGTCTTCTTCATGTGTCCCACAGAATCTTGCCTCTCTTTTGAGGCACACATAAACCCATGATGTCCATTCATGTGAGGTCTCTTCTTAAAAAGACACCTGTCATACTACTTCATACTCTTCAGAGGAGGATCCACTCTGAAGGCCCCAGGGTAACATTTAAATACATCTCGGAAGACACTATCTCCAAATTCAGTCACATCCTGTGGTCTTCGGGGTTAGAGCTTTGACCTATAAATACTAGAAGACCCGGTTCATGTCACATCAGAAGGGAAGCTACAGAGAGAGAAGCTGCTCAGATGCCCAGGATGGAGAGGAGCAAGACCAGAAACTACAGCTCTCCAAGTGCATGGGACACGAAGGTCTCCACAGCGGCTCAGCTGAAGCCAGCTCAGGGCTGGCCACTTGGGCAATCATCCAAAATATCTTGACAGCTATGACAGCTATGCCAGAACTCTGTGTCTGAAAGGCCACCTACACCTCAGAGCCCACGGAAGCCCTGATTATTTTATTCTGTTCTTGGGGCCTCTGGAGGTTCATGTGAGACCACACTATCCCAACTGACCATGTTGCCTAATGCCCCCATTTGATAGCTGGGGCAGTAGAGGTCAGAAAGCTATGTTTATTTTTCCTATCAGAAATGCTCGCTGGGAACAGAACCATCAAAGAGACCACCCATGTTCCCAGGGGGCCCACCATCTTTTCTTCTATCACTTCCTGTAAGGTCTATTTGAGGACAATCTTGGTCTTGAAGTTCAGGCTTCCAGGAGTGGGCTGCAGTAAGTCTGGGTCAAGGCAATGAGTCTTCTCAAGCCAACCAACCAACCAACCAACCAACCAGAGAAACAGACAAGAAAAAACAAACCCCCCGGGGCTGGAAAGGCTCAGCAGTTAAGTTTGGTCCCCAGCATCCCCATTTGGTGGCTTACAACCATCTGTAACTCTAGCTCCAGGGGGATCCAACACCTTCTTCTGGTCTCCACAGGTACCATCCACATGCACATGGCCCACACACATACACATAAATAGAAATAAATTCTGAATAAGAGGCCCTTAGCTGACCAGCCCAAAATGAGGCTGTGTGGTGGGGAGGTATACTTCTCAACCCTGAGGCAATGGCTTCAGAAGGGTCTGGCAACACCCTGGTCCCTGACACACTGACTCCAGCAGAACACAAAAGATACCTCCAAGCCAAGACATCTCCTGTCTGTGTCAGCAGCTGCAGGACCACTCAGGGATGCTTCTGTGAGGCCACCACACTCGTGGGGGAGACTAAATACCAAATATACACAGGACCAAGTAGTAGGAACATTAGTAAGGTGATCACAAGAATGGAGAACACTTCCTGGTTTAGGACCTTTCTACAAAAATAACTTTTCCAACTATGCCACTGTCCCCAGCACAGGCTCCATGCTGGGTTCTCTGCCATGCACAGTGAAGAGAATGACAAGATGGTAGAAGTCACATGACTAGGAAGACAAGGGAAGAGAGCTAAGGCAAAGGATGCCACCAACACCCGACACTTCCTCTGCAGTGAGTGAGGGTCCATGGGAAATATGCAAATGTGTTCATTGGACTGTGGCTTACAACCAGCAAGAGGTGGGGATCCTACCATACATCAGCTCTACCAGGAGAGCACCATCGCTGTTGACTGTGCTCGTCCTGTGATGACTCACCTGCTGCTGTAGTTCTGGGGAGGGAAGCCAGGGTCGCACCCATGTTAAGCCCAAGCTTTACCACTGAGCCACAACCCCAGCTCCTCTGCAGCAGATACTATTTTTATTAGTTAATTTATACTCTCTCTCTCTCTCTCTCTCTCTCTCTCTCTCTCTCTCTCTCTCTCTCTCTCTCTCTCTCTCTCTCTCTCCTTAAGTAAAGCCTTGTGTATCTCAGGCTAGCCTAGAACTATCTATGCTGAGGGTAACCTTGAACTTCTCGTCCTCTGCCTCCATCTCCCAAATGCTGAGATTACAGGTGTAGGCAGATCACCAATCACCATACCATGAGGATTGAACCCAGGACTACCTGCCTGCTAGGTAAACATGCTACCAACTAACCTACATTCCCAGACCAATTTATTAACTTTTGACAGTATGTCATTATGAAGCCCAGACTGATTCCAAAAACATAATCCTCCTGTCTCAGGCTCCCCCAGTGCTGGGATTACAGGTATATACCACACGCCAGATTCTCTATGGAGTTCGGGGGAAGCTTGATGGGGATGCTAGGCTAGCCCTGCCTGCAAGGAACTCAGTGAATGATGGATGGGTATATCTTACAGTTTGCAGATGAGCCCCCTCCACACACACACCAAAGGCCCACGTGTGCTCCGTCTCCAACTGATGAGTCCAATCCCAGATAGGTGGGTGGTGAGGAGGGGACCAGCCATCTCTCGACTCATAATGGAGACATAATCTGCCAGCGTTACTAGGAGGCCCTGGAGATGAAGACTTGGATGAAGATGTCTAGAGGTATGCCTTTGACAGGCGTCTGGTCCCTGACCTCTTCTTATCACTGTTTCTAAGCCTTGATGAGGTAGGCGAGCCAGCCTCTCCACATGTCCCTGATGCCATGGTGTTCTGCATCACCAAAGTCTCAGAGCCACGGAGCAAGCTGAGAACACACTATATGACAACGTACAGATTTATCTGTGGCCAAAATGAGACTCTTCCTCGTGACATTCTCCTTAGGGCCCTGTCATGGGACAAAATGTCTGACTTACCCAGTGTCCACGTGTGTATGTATTGGCCTCCAGGTTTCTTTGTCATTTTGTGTGAAAGGACTTCATGGCCAGGTAACACAGCAGGGAGGGAGAATGGCCGAGAGCAGGAGGGGCGGCCGGGGTGGAGCATGTGTTATTGGAATGCACCAATGGCTTAAACTTAGGGCAAAAATTCCAGGAAGGGTGTGTGGAAAAGGATTTGGTGGCAAAGGAAGATTTGGGGCTGGGTAAGACCAGACAGGCAGGGTAAAGCCAGAAGATTGAAGGCTCTATAGACACAAGTACCCATGTGCTACCTCCTGACTAGAAGGTGGCACATGGGAGTCTGGGGAGGAGATAGTGACCAAGGTCTGAATCTGGGGTGGCTCCCCGTCCATCCCACCTGTCACTTCCCCTGATGCAGGCCCAAGACGCTGCCACATGGAGCAGATGTGCCTCTGACTCTTGCTGTTCCAGGTTGGAGGAGTCCACTATTAGGGTAAATTGTATCAAAGTAGTGTTCCTGTATTCAGCACCAAAGGTTCCTGGCTGCAGCTTTGGAGTGGACTCTCAGGGCATTCCCTACAAACTGCACTGGCTGTCGGTCCACCCAGTTTTGATTATGTACTACAAGCTGGACTTTAGTGAACTGCTGGTGTCTCTTCCCACTCCTACTGGTTCAAAAGCAGGTATCACACCAGCCTGTGTTCCAATGCTCACAGCTACCATATCCTGTGTGTGCATGCGTGCGATCGCGCAAAAGGAGAGGGGAAACTGGGCCAGGGTAGACCTCGGAAGCCTTTGCTGCAGCAAGAGGGAGAAGAGAGCGATACTGGCAGGCAGATTTTCTTCTGTCTCTTGAGGACAGGCTGGGGCGAGGGATCCCATTAGAGTGGGGCTGGTTACTGAGGGGAGAGTACAGCTATGTAGGGTTTCCCGTGAGGCTGTGGGATTCCAAGGCAATGTCCCAGACAGCCAAGACCCTTGCTTGGCTTTGCTTACTCCACTAGGGCCAGTGCCCCGTTTTGGTTCAACAAACAGATCAGAGACTGCCAAGGCCTGTTCTGTGAGGGATGTCTGGGTGCACGCAGCGGCGTGCTCGGCTAATGTGCTTCTGGGAGCCATAAGTGGTCTGATGCAGCTGCTCAGGGAGCACGTGTCTCTGGTCAAGCTGGGATGCCTAGCAAGGGCAGGGAGCAAACATTCCGTTCTTGGCTGGCAGGACTGGAGGCCACAGGAGGCTGTGATGAGAAACTCAGGACCAGTGACTTAACACATCTGTGACAGGTTTATTGCCTGTAAGGGCTTGCCAACAATCTGTCCGTCCGTGCTTGTGGTATTTAAAAACCTTACACATTCCATTTCTCTGGTTGGGCACCCCACTGTCAGCCCTGTGAAAGAGTTAGTGTGGTGTGCTGGGGAGACGTTGGGCTGAGACAGAGTATCAGCATTGTTCAAACCTGTGGGACAGATACTCCAAAAGGCTTCCATGCAGGTGCCACCTGCTGCCAGAGAGGAGAAGCTCTCTGCCTGCAAGTTAGTGGGCCAGTGTTGCAGGGGCTCATGCAAGTGCTCCAGGGAGCACTCGTTCTCTCTGAAATCTCTCCTCTGGTAAAACACTTGCTGATGAATCTTAAAATGCACTGCAAGACAGTAAGCTGGAAGCCCCAGGCTCCACGATGCTCACTGACCAGGCATAAATCATTTCTGCCCCCAAAACGGCTCATCCCTTATGTACTGGTTGTTCGCGGTGTTTGTCTCTCTCTCGGCTGGTGAAGTACAGAGAGCTGAAATAATGTGCCCAAGACCACAAAGTGAGTAAAGTAGCCAAGCTAGGATTTGAACCCATCCTGTGTTCAGCCATCCTAGAATACCTTTAACGCTACCAAGGATACAACTATGCTGATTTCCCCAGAGTCCACTATTAAATCATATCTAAGTAGTGTTCCTATATTTGACACCATGGTCTTCTGGCTGCAGCCAGGAATGAAAATTTAGAAGCCATAGTTGGCCCAGAGTGAGGGTATCTGGGACATGTCTGTCTCTGGGAAACCTGGCTAAGGTTGAGGTAGGCTAGGGTGGAGCTCCCAGTCCTGGTGACAAGAGCCATAGGAAGGAAAAGGTGCCCACTCCTCCAACCAAAGTGACAGCCAGCAATAACTCTGTGCAGGTGCAGCTTGGAGAGGAGGTTCTGGGACAGACGGGAATGCTCTTTTCTAATGGAACTACTAGAAAGAGGGTCGGCACAGCACTGGAAAGCCGCTTTGAGCATACCCTAACTCCTCAGTGTCCTTGCTGCCAAGTGTGTCCAGGTTCAAAGAACTCAGCACTGTCAAACATTCTTCAGGGGACATCTCTGTCCCTCGCTCCCAAACTTTGTCCTCTGCTTCCTTAGATTGTGGCCCAGCTTAGTGTGCAAGAATGACAGAGATGAAGGGGGCAGCATGGGGGGAGGGGGAGGGGAAGAGAGGGGAGGAGAGGTCAGGAGTGCATAGCTAGGGTGCACACTGGTAGGTCACAAAGCCATGTTCACTCCTAGGCAGGGTTGGAGAAGTAGGGAGAAAGGACTATCTATCCTTAATAAACGTGGCTCAGGTGAAGGAAGGGACACATCTTTTTTTGTGCCCGGCAGCATGATGAGCTAAGCAGATATGAAAGCTGCATCGGTCAGCCTGTGGGACAATCTACAAGCTCTTTCTGCTTCCAGCTGCACCCTGACCTCCCGTTCAGCCCTGTGATAAACAAGCCACAGATAAATACATTCTGGTCACTTTCTCACTGCCTATGTCTGGTACACACACACCACTGACACCACAGAGCAGAGGTAGCATCTAGGAGGTAGTGTGCTGTGTAGACACAACACATGTGGGTCTTAAAACCAATGGCCGTGTCTAAGAAACACAGCCTTTGTTTTAGTGAATTCAGACTTTTTTTTAATGCCTGGCAGCTTTCAATATGAATAGAACCTTCAAGAAGCAACAGACTGGCTGAAACAAGCCATCCAGCTTTCCCATGAGGTTTTCATCTAAAACGGGTTCAAGGAAACAGAGGATAATGAGAAATACTCACATAATGGTATTAGAACCTTGGGATTTATTGCTAGTCTATATAGTTTTTTATTATTCTTCTTAAAAATATTTTATGTGTGTGGGTGTTTTGCCTGCATGTATATCTATCCGTGTGCCATTACACATGAGTCTGGTGCCTGGAAGGCAGAAGGTGTCGGATTCCCTGGGACTGTGAGCTGCAGACAGCTGTGAGCTGCCATGTGGGCGCTGGGAATCAAACCTGGGTCATTTGGAAGAGCAGCCAGTGCTCTTAACTGCCGAGCCGTCTCTCCAGCCCCTATCCTATATCTTACCAGATCCAAAATCATCAGATACTTTTTATTTTCCTTTGCATTTACTCCTCCCTCTCTCTGTGTGTCAGTGACTTTCAATGTAGCTTCTAGAACAATTCTCTTGGAATACTTTTGGGTCTAAAAAGAGTAAACAGATTAATTTATAATTTTGCCCAAAAAAAAAAAAAAAAAAACCACTGTAAAAAAAAATGATTTTCCATGTCCAGGAAGCAGGGTTGTCATGTGAGTGGGAAGCTTCCCAGATTAGGCCAGAAGTAGAGACTGCCCAGACCCAAGTCATGGACCTCGGTCTCAGCACACACAGGCTGGACACCAGGGCACTGCTACTCCCGGGAAGCTTGCCCTTAAAGGGAGAGGGAAGTAGGGTGACATCTTGGTTTCTGCGAAGGGTGACGTGCTGTGTCAAAAACCTGGAGTCATGTGTATTCAACAGTTGTTTGATCTGTTTATACAATGGACAGTCTGGAGTGTTCAAACCCAGCATATGCCAGGATAGGGGTAGCCATATTTTAGGCAGGACATGGTGGTACATTCAGCAGAGGGAGCTTTACACACACACATACACACACACACACACACACACACACACTCTAGAGGAACTGTAAAAATAATAAAAAAAAACCCTAAACACACCCATAAAAAGTCAACCCCAACTGTAGCATTTTCAAAGTCTGAGGGATGCTTTACTGTTTAATCCAATTTGGAAAGTGGAGAACATAGAGGATTACCAAGACAGGTTGAAAACCTAGCAGTCGTGGGAGACTATGCCACAAACACAGGAGACGAGCTTACAGAATGAGTGTATCTCTTCAGCTGTAGCTATCAGCAGGGCAACCTTGCATGAGGTGATCACTTGGGCCAGGAAAACTGTGTGAACTTTAGCCATAGGGTGAGACCAGGATTTCTCAGCTCAGCACTGGTCACACGGGAACAGACCACACTGTTGCGTGAACTGTGCTGCGTCTTGTAGGGTGACCCATACCCCTAGCCTCTACCCACAGGATGCTGGCAGACTAAACCGTACAGGGTCAGATGGATTCTTTGCAGGCCCACAAACTGAAGAGATGTGTGGGAGATTCATGGCAGCTCCCAAACCCAGGAGGAAGACTGGAGGAACGACCCATGAGAGGGGACCAGAGAGTTGGAAGTGAGGAGTGCCATCACCCACCTTGACCACTGCATCCCACCGCCAGCCTCAACCCGGGAGAAGAAGGACTGCTTTAGGGGGTGAGGTAGTCTCAGGGAGATGAGGCCTGCAGACTTGATCATTGTTCCATGAGAGGCTGGATGGGAGACAGGAGGGGCCCTTCCCTCTCTCCAGAGTCTTTACTGTTCTGACAACTAGGTCCACCTCACCTGGCTCCTTCTTGACCCTTTAGGTCTCCACTTCAGTATTCTTCCCCTGCACCCCCTGTGGGGGTTTTCTATCTTTGCCCCGCAGCACACAACCCCGCGCCCTGGGTCCCCCAGTGTTGGATGCTCAAACAACACACACTCCATGTTTATATGGACGTGGTCTTCGCCTGTCCGCTCTTTAGAACCCAGCAGGGCACTCGGCACTCGGTAGATTAATCACCCTCTTCCCAGAAACGTTTTGCTGACTTGGTAAAATCGCAGCGAGGGGCAGGCAGGCCCATCAAGTGAGGTCCTCAAGGCCAGCGTCAAGTCACGGGCCCTTCATGGCTAACAGTGCCATCCGTGTATAGGCTGGTTTGTCTCTGTAAAGGTCACAAGAGTGTGCCTAGCTGATGTGATCCCACAGAACAGGGGTATATGCAAGTCTGCCTTTATCCAAGTAGATTCTGGCATCCACCAGTTTCTTATTATGACACGATTTTTGGACCAGTGTTTTGTGCCCTAAGCCAAATCACACACCTGTCAATGTGTCAACAACATAAACTCTAAGTCCAAAGAGAGAGCTGACAGCTATGCTGGATGGTAGACTTCCATGCTTGGAAACCAGGATTAATGAGGAGCCACCATTTACATATGGATGGGAGGTCCCACTCAGGGATTATGTGTGTATTCACACTTGACACGCAGGCAGGCCAATGGCTGACATCTGTCTGTGTGGTGCCCCTCACCACTGCAAGATTCCAAGAGCAAGAACACAGAGACATTTCCATCTAACTTTTATATGAAGATTTAATTATCTATACACATAACTAATCCAAAAGGTTGTATTACAATTGTTAAAGCTGCAAGTTTATATATTTATATATTTTACATTCATATCCATGAAAACACTGAAGCCCAGGTAGACAAGGAGGGGCTGCCCGTCCTCAGCACCATGACACACTGTCAGCACGGCCTCTCCCCAGGAGGGACCCGGAGGGACGCCATGTTACACTTGCTACTAGGACAGCGAAATGGTGCTTCAGGCTCCCACAACCCATTTTCTGTGCTGTCAGCAGTGGGCACCTTCTTTTTATCTTTTTTTTTTTTTATTGAGAGCTTCCAACTAATATCTAAAGACAAACATGGCTTCAGCTACAGCACGAGTTAACACGCACACGGGCCAGGAGCGCCGTTTCATATTAATCTGTAGAAACCCCACAGTCTAGTTAAAAATGTAAACACTGGAGATTAATTGCAGGGAGACTTCTATACATTCTTCCTTGTCAAGAAAATTACTTGTTCAAAATATTCCATGAAAAGCAACTGGAATAAAACTTCATGTAACAGAGACTAAGACAGTGGACACGGATGCTCGTAACCACCTGGGCAGTGGCATCTTATTGGTGTATGGTATGAAGACATGCCGAATTAAAAACTCAAAACAAAACACCAGCACAACTAGATAAATCTGAGACCAAACGGAAACACTCGTGCTTCCTCAGGTGGCTACAAGGTCACTGTGCAAAATAAAATTAGGGCAGTAGATGAGAGCATTGTACACGGTGGTAGTGTTTGCCACGGGAAGAGCTACTTCTTCAGTACAGATGGTACATGCGCGACAGGTACATGTGACAGTCATAAACAAGCATAACACCTTCCATTGAGTCAGGCTCAGTCTACATACACATCTTCAAAACAGGGACACCCAGCTCCTCTGTGCTCTACGGCAGGGAAAAGCCCCAAACTACACACTGTGGTTGGTACCACTGGACAAACGGCAGAGATACGTCAAGTCTCAGGTTTATGGACGCTCGAACAGTGTTTAACGTCCATGCAGCATTCCTTGATAGTGGGTCTTTTTGCAAAACCAAAATAGCAAAGAAGTAATTGATTGATTTTTATTAAAAGGCTAAAATACATATTTAAAAATAATTTTAAAACGATTGAAAGCGCCCGTGTGAAGGCGGAGCCGCCAGTCTGAGTGACTAGAAAAGCCACAAAAGGACCCACCACCCTGTCAGTTCTGCAATTTGCTTCTGCCTCTGCACGCAGTGACTCAGACATTTCGATCACATGCAACTAAGGTCAAATGAGGTAAACTGCTTTGCAGTGAGTTCTTCTACTCAGAAGGCAGTAGGTGATCATGCTGCAAGTCACATGATCAAGGCTGCATCTCCCATCATCCCTCTGGGCAGTGATATGGGATAGTGGGTCTCTTTGAGGACTTTCAAGCCTGAGGGGGGGATGGACAACATATGATTCCTAGAAAAAGGAGGAAAACAACACATAAGCAAAACAAAACAATGAGCAAAATTCAAGCTAGGAAAATGAGTCAGGCATGTACACAACATGGTGCCAAAATGATTCCAAAAAAACAGGAAAAGAAAAAAGAGGAGGGGGGGGGGGCGGGAAGGAGGGGGGCATGCTATAGAAAGAATGAAAATTTAAAACAAAAACAAAAAACCCACGAGATAGTTTTGCATCACAGAAGGTCTTCAAAGAGACTTGCAAATGCAGCAGTGGTCTGCTTTAAGTTCTGCAAACCAAGCTTGGCAGAATCAGAGCAATGCTGCATGTCTTACGGGAAGAAACCAGAGAGGAGAGGAAGCGGGCCGCCAGGGCACTTACATTGCTGGCTGGGGTCCATGTCTGTGGTCAGCTTCACATAATTGGATGGGAAGAGCCCCACTTGCCCGCTGGCTTCTCCTTTCCACCAGTCCGGGTCCTCCCTGCTGAGGACGTTGATGATCTGTCCTTTGCTGAAGGCAAGCTCGTCATCGTTCTGTGCGGTGTAATCGTACATCCCGATCACCTGGCACACTGCAGAGACAGGGCCGTGTGAGCAGCTGGCCACCCGGTGGGGCAAGTGCAGCAGCTACTGGCTGCCACACATTTCTGGATGGGTTTTTCCCTTCAGAAGGGGAAGAGTGAGGTGGATGGGGACCCAAAGGGGCTTTTCAAGGTGTGGGCAACAGAGGAAGAGGAAGGATTGAATTCTAAGATGACAGCAATATTTTTACACAATCGTAAATGTTGTACATCTCCTCCCATCACGGTACTGGTCAGCAGATAACGGATCCTCACCCAGAGCACATCGGAAGGGCTCAGAGCGCTGACTCTGAAGATCTGGCTGTACCACCCAGTTCCACTGCATAGTGCAGACAGCCAGGGGCCACAGCACTCTACTGTCTTTAGTTTCTTGAGGATGCTGAAGATTGAACACAGGGCCACATGCACATCACACGTGTGCTATAGCACTGAGCTTGCAGCCTCGGACCTGGCCTTTCTATGGATGGAATGCAGCTGTCACCTGATCTTACACTTCTGCCTCAGGGAGAAGTTAAGCCAGTGCTGTAAGAGGTGACTCCACTGTTTTCCTGTCTCAGAGATGACTACACTCGACCACAATTTTCCTTTTTTCCCTTTCTTTCAATCGCACGATGGGTTGACCCACCCTCACTGCCTGGAGTCTTTATCGTTCTTAACCAACCTGTATGCAGCTTCAGGCTCTCAAAGTCTCTAGCTCAGAGTATAGACTGACTTCTGCAGATGGCTCAGGGCTTCCATCCTGAGGGGCTCGTGCACTGACAGGAGAGGGTACTGCCACATCTCCCTAGGAGACAGCAGATGGACCCCACCCCACAGCCTACACAAGGCCTTAGCTTATGCAGAGAGGACCAGCTGGGGATCAGAGGTCAGTCACATTTACAGGTCCTGACGTTTCTTACAAGGACAGCAAGTTTAAGCTGATTTCACAGGGGCACACTACACACATTCAATCACACATAGTGATGGTGGAACAACAGTTTCATGCTCTCCACAGACGTCACTGAGCACAGAGGCCTAAAGACCTAAAATGAAGTCTGCGCCTCCCCTGAGCTCTGTCCAGTCAGGGAACAGCTAACTCTGCCTTAGATCAGAAAGCAGGCAAGCCAGGTAACTGCAGCCCTCTGCCTTTGCCGGCTCCAGGAGAATACACAGAACATCCTGCCTGCTTGGTGAGCTGCCCCCCCCCCCCCCCCCCCCCCCCGTCCCCAGCAAACAATAGCTATTTCGGTCTCTCATATTCTGACCAGCAGACCCCCACGGCTCCAGCTCTTGACCTACCGAGGCCCAGCAGTTTGCTTTTCAGGCCCTCTCTACTGCCCAACCCAAATGCCCAGATCCCAGTGTAAACAGCTAGGACATCAAGAGAAACACCTGGCTTGAACGCCACAGGTTCCCAGCTGCCCTAGCAGTGTCCAACAAGGGCTCTGTGGTGCTCGACAAAGAAAGGCCACGGAGAGCAAGTACAAGCATGCGTGAAAACAACACACGGCTTTAGATGAGAAACCCAAGCGGGAGCGGACTGACCACAAATGTCTTACCTGCTGGCTGCACTGCGGTCTTAGGTAGCTCAGTTGGGGTGATTTTGCTTGTTCCAGGGCTTAGAAGTTTGACATAATTTGCTGGGAACCACCCTATCTGGCGCTTTTTCCCTCGAGCCTAAGAAGAAAATAATAATGTTTTATAAACATCAAAGCCCACCTTTCTTACACAGTTTGCTTTATAGTAGGGCATCGTGCACCGCTCACACCTAACTGAGACAAAGACACTAACTGTCACAGAAATCACACGCCTCAGGTACATTCAAAGAGCAGCAGCCACTGGTCTGCAGAGCCGGGATGTTTCCCAAGGACTGGATTCTAGATCACACATTCAGAATATCCTGTGGTGTGGCTAAGATAGAAAACTAGGGTCTGGAGAGATGGCTCAGGGTTCAGAGCACTGGCTCTTCCAGAAGACCCAGGTTCAATTCCCAGCCCCAAATGGCAGTTTACTAGTGTCTGTAAATCCAGGTCTGGGGACAATATCCGATACCTTCTTCTGGCTTCCACAGGCATCAGGTGTGCAAAGTTGCACACACACACATTCAAGCAACAACCATACATATAAAATTAAAATTGTTTTAAAAAAAGATAGAAAACCAGTTAGCATTTTGCTGCTAGACTCAGGTGATGCAGACATTCTGGTTAATGCCGTGAGTGTTGGGGAAGAGCTAGGCACTGCAGGTCTTTGTCGGGACAACTCTAACGGCAACAGTATTGTTACTCTGGCTTTGAGATGGCTAAACCGAACTTGGAAAGATACATGGCAGTGTCCAGGGTACAGACTAGTTGGATGTCAAGCTAAGACGCACTGCCATGCCTGAGCGCTATGTGATGTCAGACAATGACCAGTGTCTACAGAACGCAGCCGCTCAACATGATGCTGTTTCAGAGGCCACAAGGCTCACAGGTGGCAGTGGGACCTTCACAGTGTCTAATTTCATAGCACTGGGCAATCTTTCTGCTGCCTTTTTCATTTGTTTATTTTGATCTGATTTGACCCAAGATACTGAGCATTTTTATGATATCAGAAAAGTTATAAGACATGGGGCCTATAATGAAGACAGAGACTATCCTTGTCTATTCATACTGTCAGGAGAAAAAACATCACGTGAATGCACGTGCGTGTGCGCACACACACACACACTCTTTCTCTTACACATGCACGCACACACACACTCTTACACACACACACACACGCACACACGCACGCAGGCATGCACACACTCTTACACACACACTCTTACACACACACTTACACGCATGCAGGCACGCACACCTGCCTTCCTGGAAGAAAGCTCTGATAAAAGCATCCATTAGCCCAGTGGTTAAGAGCCCTGGCTGTTCTTTGAGGACCTGTGTTCAGTCCCCAGCATTCCCAAGTCTAACCCCCAGCACTAGCCACTGTCTGCACCTCCAGTTCAAGAGGATCAGGTAGGGCTGGAGAGATGGCTCAGTGGTTAAAGAGCACTGACTGCTCTTCTGAAGACAGCTACAGTGTACTCCTCATACACATAAAAAAAAATAAAATCTTGAAAAAAAAAGAGAGAGGATCAGGTACTTTCTGCTGGCCTCCATAGACACCAAGCACACGCATAGTGCGCAGACACCCATGTAGGCAGAACACCCATACACATAAAATAAAAATTAAAAATAAATAGATTTTTAAAATAACTTATTTATGTTGGGTCAAGAATTAGAGGAAGGCTTTTTGCTAACTTAAATCACATGACCTACTCACCAGATAAATAAAAAAATAAAACCAAATAGTATGAAGCACATCACACTCCCTATCAAGTTCTCAAGGAGAACTCTGGGTTAGTTCTAGACACAGCTCAGAGTTTGGTTGTCCAGATAGGAGTCATGTCCTATCAAGTCAAGGACTGCCATCCACACTGCACTGTGTATCTGCCAGTAACTCTTTGCTAGAGCCCTGCCACACGGCTCCCAGCACACTCTGGCTCACCTCTGCTGCTTTACAAGGACAGATCACAGGCCTCCTTGCTACTCTCCACTCTGTTCCCACAGTCTCCACACAGAGACATATGCTAGGCATGTGTGAGGTCAAGGGACATTCCACACTGTTCTTATGTAGTGTCAGGATGTAAAGCTAAAATACATGCTTCTTTAAGGATCAGAGCCAATCACCTAAGTGTAGAAACAAACATTTGTGGAGAGTCTGCATCATATCATCAGCACTGACTAGGAAGTAGCTGGTGGTTGAACATGAAACCAACCCTGAGTTCAGAGGAAAGTACAGAGCTACAGGCTTTAAGAGCCCCAAAGGCCTTTGGGAGAAGTGAGATGTGGCTAACCCTTGGGGAACCGGAGGTCAGTGGGAAGGAGTAACATGACCCATGGTACTAAGACCCAAGGCCCAGGGGTGTGGCTGCCTCAGACAAACTGCCAAGTGAGGCTCGACCATACTTGTTGCTGCCAAGGAAGGAAGAGATGTGGTTGGGGAGAACCTCACAGGAATGACGAAGACAACGGGAGTCATGAGAATACTCTGGACAGCAGAGGGACACATGGACCGGAGGACCAGCAGCAGGGCACAGCTGCACAGAGATGGCTCGCTGGACTGAGCAGCTGTCTCCATAGCCATCACAGCCACATTCCAAAGCAGGGGAGGAGCCAGAACTGGCCACACAAGTCTGCAATCCTACCATTAGAGGCAGGAGAATGTCAACTGAGCCTCCCCCCCACCCCCCACCCCCGCCTCCCCACCACCCCTGGATGACATAGTTAAGACTCTCAAAGGTAAGTGAAGGTCTTTAGTCCCAGCACTTGGGAGGTACAAGCTGCTGGATGTTTGTGACTTTGAGGCCAACCTAGCCTACACAGTGAGGTCCAGGACAGCCAAGGCCATGTCTAAAAAAAGGAAGGAAGGAAGGAAGGAAGGAAGGAAGGAAGGAAGGAAGGAAGGAAGGAAGGAAGACAGACAGACTATAGGTTTCCAGTCCTCACACATATAAAGCAGAATGAATTTTGGGGACTCAGGACTGGATTCTTCAACAAGTCCACTGTTCCTGACCAGCACCTCCGGCCAGGGCTCTGCTGCCCCAGATAGCTCTCTGCGTAAGTTGACCTTCAGCTACATTGCACACTGCGGCTTTTCTTCGAGCCAAGAGTGTGTCCTTCCTCATGTGTGCAGCATAGGCCCTCCTTCCTCACTCGGGATAGGCCTGGCCACAGCTGTGAGCAGGGAACTGTGTGCAGCGGGAGCTGCAGCCGAGCTGCAGACTTCCCAGAGGAGTTTCCTCAGCATTCCATGGCCACACCCAGCCTTCTGTCTTAGACGTATCTGTCTCTCACACCACCCCTCAGAGCCTCAGTAGCTAATGTGATAGTCAGGCCACAGGCACATCATGACAGCAGCTATCACGGGCTCACTCTCTAGGGTCAGTGTTCTCACAAAGGGGCTGCTATGGGTTATCAGTCCACGTGTGGGGACCTCCTGTGTTATGCAGCAGGCCCCAGCACTAGGGTCTAAAGGAGGAACACTGTATGCTGCTCTTGCATATAAAGCCAGACAGCTGGTGGGAAGTGTTGCCCTTTGGCAGGCCACTAAGAAATGCCAGTGTGGTGAGCCACGGCCCACACTCTCCTTCATAAAGAAAGGGAGGAACGTGGATGGAGCTGAGCCAGGGTGAGCCTGCAGTCCCAGACTGGGGTTCACCGAGTTAAGAGGAAGGTGGAGGGGAGCAGGGAGGCACTTCCTGCTTGAGAGCCAGCAGGCTAGTCTCTTACGTTCCTATGTGTGTATCTGTATGTATGGCTGGTTCCAGGATCACTGAAGATTCCAGAACACAAGGAAGTTCAAGTCTCATCTTCTCAAGTACCACTGGAGAGCAGTAACTCCTGAGAGGCGGAGCCCTGCTACTGGGCTAGCTGTAGCTGATATAGAACCGATTTCCAAAAAATAACCTTTTACTTAGGGGAAAAAAAACAAAAAACGAACTTACCGGAGAGTAGCACTAACAGAACAGTGCACGAAACACGCACACATTCCTTACATGGATCTATCCACTGCTAACACCCAGCCCAGCCGCCACCCACACGCTCTTGAGAGCCCTTCCTAAACCCCCACCTCCGTCATTTGTTCCTGAAACACTTGATCACCAGGCTCTTACATCACAGTTCTTAAAAAAAAATGTTTTTATTATTTATGTGTATACACGTGTGTGGGTACACAAAGGTGTCAAGAGAGAGCATCAGATCCCTGGACCTGAAGTTACAGGCTGCTGTAAGCTGCCTGATGTGGGCACTGAAAACTTATTTCAGGTCTTAATCAATGAGCCATCTCTCCACCCCCCAAATCATGGCTTGTTTTTTTTTTTTTTTTTTTTTTTTTTTTCCCCTCCTTTTTTTAAAGCAGGATTTCTCTGTATATCCCTGGCTGCAAATCATGGTTCTTTAACCCTACATATTTCAATAGGATGTATTAAAAACGTGAACCACAGTACTAAGAGTTGAACTATGGATGTTTTAGTACAGTTAACAATGCTTCAGTGATTCGTCACATATCTCTGTACAGACTCTGTGAAAGTCAGTATTGCTGCTATTTCTTTTACCTCCTTCCCATCAGTTTAACGGTGGATGCTTTAGAGGTGCACAGTTACATATTCCTCATTTTACCTTTTGTTTGCTCAGGATTACACCCAGTTGGTGCAATACTGTTGACACAGTGCTGATGCTGTGCCCTTACTAGGTAGCATGTTTGCACAAGTACCATCCATTTGTCTCCACTGGTGATGGCCATTTTAATCACCTGACTAGGTGGTACCCTAGTTCTCAACTGTGTTATCACTGTATCCTTGCAAATAACAAGCATTTCTATGGAGCCATGGAACACCATACACATTTTCTTGTCCTTACACAAAGCTCCCCTTAGATATACCCCATGACCAGCCTAACTTGCTACCACGATGATACACACTGACACCCTTCTGTGGTATCTTTGTGTCTGGAAGTGAGAACTGAAGGAGGTGTCAGAACGGTGAATGAGTGATGTGATTTTGGTACACAAAGCAACTGAAAACAACATCATGACGAATATAGGCTGCATGAAAGACACCTGCCATGTTAGCACATCCCAAAACACCTCCAACGAAACACTACGTCTGTGTGCCAGGCCACGATGCATGAGGATGTCTCTGTGCAGGCCCTATTGAGTAAACCCAGTCTGATGCACTCCCAATCTGAGCTTGCTGAACTACTGGATACGTGTTCAGCTGGTCCGCAGCTCAGAACTAAGCTCTCAGACACAAGAGCCCTCGTCAGGCCCAGGGTTCAGATAACGAGGGTTCTCTGTCCTGTGAGTGAGATGCTGTTCCTGGAGACTGCGTGTTCATGCTTAGACAGAGAATTTTAAATGAACGTAGAGACACTAACTTGCAGTTCTCCTTCCCACCATCCACCTGGGTTCTTTTTTCGGATCAGAATCAGCTGACCAGGAGCCAGGGTGAGTTGTTCGGGACCAGTAGCAGTGTAGGAAGCAATGACCTGGGCGATTTCTGGAAAACAAGATCAAATGTTGCAGCGTTCTATCAGAGTGAATGCAGAAGAGATCCCTCCCTGGGAGCCACAGTGCAGATGCCCTGCTTGTTTATCTCTCTGCTTAGCTCAGACTTCTGTGGGCCCCTCACTGTCCTATGACTCACCAGCTCCCTGCCAGGAGGTCGCATCCTGCCCGCCCCTATGTGTCCTGTCAAAGAACCTCCCACAGTCACTGTGAACACAGGAGAAGGGCCAGGACCCTGCTCCCATCTCCGTAAGTCTGAGGGATGCTTCCCTCGGCCTAAATACTGATAGGGGAAATGAGATTTTCCTCAGAAACCCACAGGAGCCTGGCTACAGCTCACTTACACACAGCTTAGAACCGTCTGTCAGTCCCACCAACACAACCAAATCAGCCGGGCCTCCTATTCTGGGAGTGAACCAGGAATTTCTGGTTTGGATCACAGAACCATGAGTTTAACTTATTTCAAGTTATAAGAGAAATGCAGAGTTATGAGAACTTTATGTAAGAATAGTAATTCAGCATAGAAATAAGAAAATGTAGCCGGGCGGTGGTGGCGCACGCCTTTAATCCCAGCACTTGGGAGGCAGAGGCAGGCGGATTTCTGAGTTCGAGGCCAGCCTGGTCTACCGAGTGAGTTCCAGGACAGAGAAACCCTGTCTCGAAAAACCAAAAAAAAAAAAAAAAGAAAGAAAATGTAAACAGTTCTACAGTTTGCCTGGATCTGAAAGATCCTACGGGATGACTCCCAGCAGGGCCACGGCCCAGAGGCTGGCTGGTGCAGCTCAGGCCATGGCTCCCTGAAGCCATCCAGAACTGTTCTCCAGAGTCATCCCCATCTCAATGAGCCCGAAAGGACAGAAAGAAAGGAAGGCTGGCAAGAAAGAAGGAACAAAGTACAGAGAGATGGGAAGGAGGAGTGGGGGAGGGGGCCCACACTCCAGCACTGCCTACTGTTCTGCAGTGTGAAGGGCAGAAGTAAGATCCTGCCACTTTAACCCGCCCCTACCACTCTGTCCTGAAATCTGAGGCTGGCCACCACAACAGGAGGAGGAGAAACAGCCTGTCTGTGCTTCAGAAAGCCCAGAAAGGCAAAAAGCTTGGAGGGCAGCTCACAACTAGTCTGTGTCTAGCCAAGAGCCCTGGGGGGTTGGGGGGGGGGGAAGGACGTTCCTCTGGCATGCGAAGGACAAGTTCTAGATTTCAAGTTTTTGGTTTGGAGAAAGTCCCAATTAGTGTCCTATTTGGCATCAGCTGTTTCTGCTCCTCAAAGGACCTGGCATCCTAGCTGGAGATTTGTTCTGGCATTTTGAAAGGGCCCTGTGTCCCCAAGCAGTTTGCTAGTTTCAAGGAAAAGTGAGGCCCATCTGAGCGCTGTAAGTAACTATCCAGACCCTCGGGAATGGCGCCTGCTGAAAGTATAGACAACTCCTGGCAATGGCAAAGGCCCAGCTTTGTGCTCTGACTAAAATCTTCTTTTCCTGGCTATGTGAGCCCAGCTGGAGCTGAGCACAGCCTCTCAGCAGAGCAGTGCACATTCCGACCTATAATTCCCTAAGGACACAGAGCACAGCAGCACCTTCGATGGCCAGGAAGCCAGGCCACGACAACCGTATCATTTCACAGCTGCCTCCTCCTCTCTTTCACGCCACTATTAATAGAACATGTGATTTTGTTTAAATAAACTAAAATTTTGGATTCTGAAGCACGGCTATCATTTGGTACCTTCACTGTTTGCCTGGGGAAAGCCCCTGATTCTAAATTAATGAGACCGATCACGCCATGCTGTTGCTGTGCCTCTGACCTCCACGGCTGTGTTACTGGAGCTTTGAGTGCTTTCTAAACCCAACGAGATGACCCTGCAGTTTCCCGGCTCTGTAAGCATCAGCTTCCCACCATCTTGCCTGGGAAAATCTATTCCCCACAGTTGTGGCAACAGACACACTTGAGAGCCATACAGTTAGTTAACAAGGAAGGATCTTGCCGGGCACTGTCAGGGAAGACCCCTTTGCCTCTACTGTAGAATTCTGGCTGTAATAAACAAAGATTGGGGAACAACAATCAAGTGCATTCATTGACATTGAAACACAAGCAGCATGGTTTGTAACTTACCAGGTTTTTTTCCTAAACTCCCTGTTTTCCCAGCCGTTCCAGAGCCCTTAAAACAGAGCAAAAGGTCTCATTGGCACGCTGAAGAGTCCATCGCACAACTTAAGAAGAATAATTAATGATACAAACCCACTGGAGCCCTAAAACCCCCTTTCATTCTGGGGAGACGTGGATGCATGTAACAAGAGGGAGTGTTTAAGGGAACTGGGTGGAAATGGGGGCCCTTTTCTCTGTGATTGTGCAAATGTGAGCCCTGCAGGCCAGGAGGCTCAAGACTGGGTTGCTGGTGGCTCAGACACACCCCGGAGCCGGCAACTTCAACAGAAGGCTCTGTGCCAGTAGCACTGTGCTCGCCCTGTCGGCTCACTTTCTGTCCACATGGCTAGCCAGGAAGTACTTCCTGCACTACAGTACAGAGATACTACAGACATCTGAGTCCACCGCTAGACAATACCTTAAATACATTGGCATTTCACTATATTTGTACTAGAATTCTCTTTAAGAACTGCACCAGCATTGGGAGGATGAGCTCCACCCCACCCCCTCCCCCGACTTCTCTCTCCCCAGAGGGGGCCTACTGTCCTGCATGGTGTTCACCCCATTTCACGGAGGAGCACCACTCTCTCTCTCTCTCTCTCTCTCTCTCTCTCTCTCTCTCTCCATGCTGGAAGCACAAACAATAGTAGCAATCCATATTTTTTTCCCAACAACCAAGTATTCCAGAAACACTCTGGGTCTGAATCCCTCCTGGATACCCATGGAACTTTAACCCAGCTGAATCAGCCAGCAGAGACCAGGGAGCCAGGACAGGGGCCAGAATGCAATCTGTGTGACAAAGTGGCTTATTGTCAGTTAATGCTCCCCCTGAGTGCGTACCCTAGTAGTAAATTAAGCCTTTCAATTGAAATCTGACAAAGGGTTTAATAAAGCCAAGCCTGAGCCACTATGAAGGTAAACTGCCGCAGCTGCCCCAGGAATGCTTTTATCATTACTGCTATATCCCAGCACTAAACTGAATGGCCACTAGAGGAAGGTTTCAAGTAAGTTTTACTCTAATTGTTTAACTTATTAAATCAATTAATTATTGATGATTTAATCTATTATTATTATCTTGCTATTTTTGTAGTCTGTGTATCAAATAAGGACACAGCAATGAAAGAGTGCTTGCACCTGCTCCTGCACATAAACTTGCAATAACTGCAATGCTCCTTGAACGGAAGAGCGCCATGGGTGTTGTCCAGCCACAGAGGTCAAGGGGCTCCGGCCAGGCAGAGGGGACTGGGTTATATCCTGGCTGAGTCTACAGAAAAGCCGTCCCAGAGGTCAGCAGGAGGGGCTACCCTCAGACCCATGGCTGGACCACGGTGCATTGTTTTCTTTAAAGTTTGGTAGGATTTTGCTCTCACACTTAACTTCATATTTTTATTGTCATTTGAATGAATTTGATTTTAAAAATCTTAGCAGATAGCTATTCCACAGCCAGAAACGAAGTCCCTGCAGGCGTGGTAAGAAACAGCTCACAGGCCAGTCGGCCTTGAAGCCACAATGCTCCTTGTTTTTGTTTGCAGGCTTTGGATGCTTTAAGGCAGAAAGCTGTAATTTATTAGAACGTAATGTAAGAAAGAGCTTTTGGTTTTTCAGTGTAGCAGCTTACTTTTATTATGTTACTTAAATATGTATTAAGGCTGTTTCTCTGTACCTGTCTGTCCATCCATCCATGCACACAAAAAACTTAGGCAAAATTTCAATGAAAAAAAAAAACAAAAAAACAAAAATAAGTTTCGATGAGAACCAGATGGCCTTGATTTGACCTGATCCAAAGGTTTTCAGACTGATGGCTGCAATTGACGTTCCCTACCCCTGAAATGTCATCGTCACAATCTTAATGGAGCCAACTTGCTGGCGGGGGGGGGGGGGGGGGCTGGCGGGGGGGGGGGTGTGGAGATTGGATTTTCCCTTTCTGGATCTATGATGTTCAACAAGCCAGCTGCCCCATCTCCTTTCTGCCAGATCCTGCAGGGTGGGCAGTCTTACACAAACACCCAGGACATAGCAAACTGCTTCCAATACTGCAGTAAGCAAACATCTCCCAAACAACAGGTTTTTTTAATTTTTTTTTTTAACAGCACACTAAAATCATTCCTGGAGAGAGGAGGTCAGTGGCAAACGTACAAGTCCCAAGGCTCACTGTCACCAGAGCCACTAGGGTCACAAGGCCTATACAGAAGCCAATCTTCCCTATGTCTGGCATTTAAATTAAGTGACAGCCAGTGCCTGGCCACTCATGTCTATCCAATGATGCCACCTCTACTCTCTGTCAGCTGCTTTGTCTCAGTGCTTAGGAGATATGAGGGGAAGAGAGCAACTATGGATTTACTGCCCTTGAAAGAACTAAGGTCCACTCCTATGGGCTTGTTTCTGTTTCTGTTAAACAGCTATAATTATACCAGGGAATTCCCCTAACTTGAACCTGGCCACTATAAACCACCCTCCGACCCCAACTGCTTCACCACGATTGCACCACCTCAAGACCACATCCTCTGCACTCAGAAATCTAAGGAGCAATTTCCAAAGCAGACCGAGCTACGGGAATTTGATGTCTTTCTAAACACAGAGCTGGAAGTTTCTACTGCCCACTCTTCAGGGTCAGTATCACCAGAACAACTTCATTACCTTCAAAGTGTTGCTGTGAGCGTGACCCAGAAGAACTAATTAAGCAACTTTACTCAAAATCATAAGCTGGTTACATGCAGGAATGCGGTCAGCACTGAGCACTGGAACAGAGTGACCAGGAGCAAGCCCCCAGTGCAGCCTGCACTTAACCCTGGAGTTCTGCATGGAGGAGGCCACAGCACTGAAGGAGACAGTCAGACAGCTGCAGGCCACTTTAGTCACCAGCACATTCCAGAACTCAGCAGAGTCCCAACACAGCATCTCACCATCAAACCTGTGACTCCCTGCCAAGAGACCCACTACACAGACAGGAGAGGAAACAGTTAATGTGGGTTTACCTCTGAATCCTTAAGCCTCACATAGTTAGAAGGGAAGACTCCAGACTTGTCGCCCGCCGTTCCTGTCCACCAGTCACCATCTTTCTTGGTGACCACAATCACATCCCCTTGCTGAAAGGTTAAGTCTCCTTGCTCAGAACTCTCGTAAGTGTACATGGCAATAAACTCTGGAGAAATATTGAGATATGGAGAAAGCTTGATTGTTTAACAATCCCAGACAGCTTTGCAACGGCAAGTTTATGATTCAGGAAGTCAGGGTGAGATCCACTCAAGAAGCACTAGGCATGGACTAAAACCTAGGGTGGCCCCATTCCCAGGCTCCAGGGTCCGGACTGCACATATAAATGCAGTGCACGCGGGAGGGCTGCTGCAAGGACCGCCACAGGAGCTCAAGCAAGCACACCGCACATCTGACTGAGCATCAAGAACGATCTGTGACTTACATACATCACCTCTAAATTAAAAATGTTTCCACATTTAGCTTTAGTTAACACTGAGTGTCTACTTTGTGCTATGTATGGGGTAGGATGTGTTCACATGAAGGCTTGGTGTGCAAATATCTGTATTTCAGTTTTGAGGGGAGCATGTTACAGTTTTAGAAGACTTTCAAGTACAGCTCACCCTTTATATCAATCAAATGATACACCTTTCACCATTCAAGTGCCCCAGTGACACTTGAAACATACAGTGTCGTGTATACAAAATGGTAGGGGCTATTTAAGAGCCAAACAAAACCGTGAGCATCTGGTTATGGTTGGACATCTGCTGTCACCCAGGCTGCATCAGCAGGTACAGTGGATTACTGACTAGAGTGCTATCTCCCTAACCTATGCTAAGAAAATAACCAATCATTTTTAACAAGCTTATTAGAAAAACCTACTCCTGGGACTCAGTCTCCCGGAGTAGCCCCAGTGTTCCCAGTGGTGGGAGCTGGAGGTGTGCACTCCACAGGAGCCTGTCCCTGCAACTGAAAGCAGAACTCTGCTTTGCTTTGAATTGACCCTGAGGCTCAGAACACAGTCAAGTCAAATCCTAGACACTAAGTACAAAACATTCATAGAAAGAGACACTAGCTCCATCCATTTTGTCAGGGCTCTGTGTATTTTAAGTAACAAAATGAAGCATTTCAGAACAGACACTGTATTGTTACATTGTAACACATTACAAATGATAAAACCCTTCATTGCAGACCGCAAGGTTGGCTAGCAGCTAGAACTTTGGTATACAGATCTCCGTTTGCCAATTTTACATTCATAGTATTTTGCCTGTGGCTCATGTGTGGATGTTAGATGACCACTCCCAGGAGTTGGTTCTTTCCCTCCACCATATAGGTTTTGGGGATCACAATGAGGTGTCAGGCTTGGCTATAAGCACTTTACTGGCTGAGCCATCTTGCTAGCTTCCCCCTGGCAAATGTGAAGAGCCTCCTCCTAATGAAAACTGAAATAAGTACACAGAACAAAATGCTAACGTTTGAGCTAAGTGGGCATCCCTAACCACAGGGGTTTCCTTCAAAAGCAGGTGACTAGGGACCTGGGCTGAGGCCACCCAGCACTGAGTGCTGGCCCCACAGCTGATACCAGGTCACCCAAGTGAGTACCATGACGCTCCACAGTTAGAAGTGAGAGAGCACATCACAAGCACCTCTTGGAGATCAATGCTCCAGCAGGCGGTCCTCTTTCCTCCTGTAACTCGCATGCTTATTGATTTCTCAGTATTCTGGACACTGACTGGTCACATCTGTTTCCTCGACGGCCCATTCCCATCTGGCCATTTTTGCTATGCTGAGCACGCTATACATTTCCTGGATTGTCCAATATGTAAATCACCTTCCTTAAATCCATTTAAAATCTTGGTGTAGCCTTCAAAATAGGAAACTCATAAATGGGACCCCGAGCTGAGAGCAGTAATGTGGCTCAAAATATACGGAGCCTGCAAAATGTAAGGCTTCGCATGCCCCGCTCTCCCTGCACAAGGCCTCAGGAAAGCCAGACTCCACGAGGGACTTCAGAAGGCTCCCAGCAGGCTTCATTTAAGAGAGAGGCACAGGCCGGTCCGGGCCACTACTTAGATCTCTCTGAATGGATGATCTGTTTAAATACAGTTTACAGTTTAAATTAGATGATATTTAATGTATTATTAATACGCAGCCCATTAATCTGTAAATAGCCTTTCTCAGAATTTCTAATGCCAACATCCTCCTACCAGTGTTCCTTCCGTGAGGCCAGCAGTCTTTCCGGGTTTTCTTATCCTAACTCATTTCAAAGCAGCCAACCATTTGATATGGGAATCTGCCTCTGTTCTGTTGCTTGACGCTAGGAGTAAGAGTGGTTGGCTGCTTACTAAGACCTCAAGGGTTGCAGTCTCTGTACATGTTCTTCCACACTGCTGTCTGAGGAGAACGCTCACTGTTCTAAGTGGCTTTACCAGTAAGCAAGGAAATAAGGACAACAGATGAAGTCAGACATTCACTGGCTTTCACTCTGAAAGCTTCAAAAGTTTTCTCATAGTCCCTATAATAACTTCTCCCTCAATGGGTGGTTATTATGCCCACTTTACAGATGAGCAAGTTGAGGCAATAACTTACTCTCATGCATTTACTATGAGAGGGCCAGAATATGAATTCTCCCCTACGAGTGAGACCTGATTACATATAATTCACCCACGTTTTTGCAATTTGCTGTTTTGAGGAAGAGGTAAAATTTGCTTTTAATTAGGCTGAAGGTATATTCTATCTAAAGAGTTTTGACTTGTTCTAATAGTGCTAAAATAATTGTTAAGAAAGTGTGAATATGTAAAGATGATAATCCTACAAGTTCAGATAAAAATAAATAACAAGAGTTATGTGGGAAAGGCTGGGGTCTCTTTTTGTAGTGATGATAACTATGCTTAGACAGTAGTTACTTTAAATCATCTTCTTGAGAATAGAACACTGTTCCTGGGAGTCTGAACTAGGTAAACCTTCATTTGTGCTGCCGCCATTGAAGTAATCATCCCGAGCATTCTGTTTTCCACTGGCAAGGTCTCTAAGGAACACACCGCTTCACCGCAGTGCACTGAGCACACTGTCTTCACGTGATGATCGCAGACACCTGTGAGGGGGTCACCAAGCTCCTCCACTGACACCTGGAAGCAGAGCCTGCTGCACTGCCACATGGGTGCTTAACTCAGGTGGCACTGGTCAGCTGACACCTACCACGTGACCATGCAAAAGCCCAGTGAGGCCTTAATCATGTTGGTTTGGTTCATTTTAAAAACTTTTAAATAATACCTCCTATAGTCTGGCATATGATATCTAGGATTATGCCATACAGTGGAGATCAGAGGAGAAAGGGAATTAATTATTTGTGTAATAAATACTGAAAATGAGTGTTTCAGGAATAAAGAATCTGGCTTAGTTATTCACATAAGGACAGAGAGGTGATCTCCTGCCTCAGCTGGGGTGGACTGAGAGGTCACTGAACTGAGTAGTCAGTTTGGATGCAGCACAGTTATCCGCTATGGGGGAAGCAAGACCATGAGGGACATACGCTCAGACCTGGTCCTTAGGGAATGCAGTGGGCTTCTCTCAATGACAGATAGAATCAGAGAATCCAGCTTTGGACACTCAGTGGCTCTAGCACTATTTTGAAAGGACTTCATAAAGTAGTTTGCATAACAGAGGCCAACAACCTGTTTTACCTCAGTGTTCATGAGGCAGAAGGGACGTGAACAGAGTATTTAAAGTGGATGCAGTCATTATGAACAATACAATCCCCACTGAATGTCCCCCACCTTCTAAGGAGCCCATACACACCCAGGTCCTCACCTTCTCCAGGAATGGCTGGCTTGGCAGCTGGGGAAGCCACTCTCTTTAGACTAGCAGGACTTTCAGTAGGGCCAGTATCGATGCTGTGAGAAGGGAAGAAAAGAGTATTTTAATTCTCATCTGAAAATACCAAATGACGCTGCTTTCTCTTTGAAAGCTCTGAGCCCACAGCTGTAGCAGTCACCTGCAGCTGGGTTAGAACACAGCGATGTTGCCAGCAGCCACCAAGTCCAGGCTGGGGATTCTCCCACAGGCTCAGTGCCAGTCTCTTCAGCACTGACTAGAACAACCATGGGCGGTATGTCCACTGGCTGTTCCCTGTTACAGCCAGCAGTTGGCTCTGGACAGCTTTAAATGTTAGTAATCAATAACAACCGTGTGGTTCTCGGTTACATGCAGACACTAATGAAGAAAGCCATCAGTTCATTCTTCCAAACTCATCCAGTTCTTTCCCAAATGCCCTGATCTTAAGTGTCTGCATGTATTTGGTACTGGGCACAAAGAGTCAGAGCTCCCAGAAGACTCAGAGATCCTTTTACAAGCCAACTACAGAACACTGATGTACAGGCTTCCCTGCCAGGGCATTGCAGCTCACGAGAATAGGCTCACTTTCTGTATTTCATAAATACACTTAGTTTTCCAGAAGACAGTCAGGCTGCAGCCCCCATCCATGAATCTTAACTAGCACAAACAACCATTTCTAATACTGTTTTCATCAAAGAGAAGCAGATAAATAAAAATACCTTGTGGATTTCCTTACGGGCCCTGAAATGAGTTTCACGTAAGACTTGGGGAACCAACCCTTCTGACCTTGGACTTCTCCAAACCACCACATGTCTTGCTGTTCCAGAACGGTGATGACGTCACTTTTGTTAAAATTTAAGTGGTTGTCTTTTTTGGCCCTCCAGGGATACAGGGCTTGCGCTTGGAGCCCTTCCACCTTTTCACCCTTGTGTGGAACAACATAAAGCGTCTGTGATTACACTGTGGCTTGTTACCAACCAAGACAGCGCACGCACTGTCACACTGTCACACACACACACACACACACACACACACACACACACACACAGCCACAAAGGATGGTGCCCCCACCTGACATGAGTGCTAGACACCTCAAGATTCTCAGCAATTGCTCATTTCAGAAGTGCAGACAGGAGCCCCACCCGTCAGGCTGCCCAGCTCCAGCCACACTCGTTCTAAGTCTTTTGTATTTCAGTGTAATGGCGCAGACATTTTAGGAATGACTGCATTTCAGTTTGTGTGGACACATGCAAACAGGCCATGCCCTGGACGGTGCTTTTTTATTTCCCATAATTCCAGACACTGTGGGGTTATAAGAATGCAGAAAATATCATTTCTGCTCTCCCCACATAGTTTGGATAAAGCATTTTATTAACCTTGAAGTGCTATAAAAAGATTCTCTAGTAAGGAACTTAGTGTGCAAGGAACAGATGAAAACAGCCAGGTGTGTCATCTGGTGGAGTGAAATACACTACACAGAAGCTCTGCCTCCCTGCAGGGTCAGAGAGAGGACAAATCCTGCCTCCGGGCACCAGGGACAGCTCCACAGGGGAAGAGGCATTTGAGCTGGGCCTTAAAGGGTTCTGAGAGCTAGGGCTGCAGAAGGTCACCCCAGGCCAAAGGCACAGCACAGGCAAAGGCCTTGAGGTGACACGCTGAGTGCACAGCAAGTGGTCCAGGAGGAGGAGCAGGATCCGGGGCTGTGGATAGCCTCGGCTCATGGAGGGGTGGAGCAGGAGACAAGGCTGCAAAGGCAGGTGAGGCACTTATTATCTATTTCAAGTCATTACGATGACTTAAAGAAATAAACAGAACAAGTCTCATATCAATTACCCATAAATGGATAAAGAACAAAAGTCAATGCCCAAGGACAGCCGGTCCAGAGCTGCCTGCACTTGCCTGCGGTCATTTAAGATCTCACTGGACAAACAGGCAAACATATAACTGGTCAGTAGCTCCCAGGAGTGTGCCGTGACCCTTCCCCTGCTCTGCACAGATCCTTACCCCCTTGTGCTAAAACATGCTGACTCCCCCGTTTCAGCCCCAGAATCACCATCTCTGTCCATGTCTGCTGCCCCATCTGCAGTGCTTATGCCTTGTCTAATTTTCAACTAACTCAGGGACTTCCAGGCCAGAGTGACAGGGAAGCAACTTGTTCTGTGCCTCTACAGACGTTCAGGATGTCTCTTTTAGCACCTTTTCCTGTGTGGGTTTCTGAAACAGCCCGAAGTCACACAAGAACACTAGGGTTGAAACCCAGGCTCACCACTTGTTAATTCCATGACACTTAAGCAACTGAGAGATTTTTCCAAGCCTCATTTCCACATCTCCCAAAGAGATGGCAATCTTCTGAAGGCGCTGTAATGTTCAGAAAAGACGCCTGCACAGCCTCTGCGTGACTGTACTAACAGTCAGGAGGTTACGGTCTCATGACTGCTGCTCTCGACCTGGGTGGTATTGCTAGAGAATGCTGAGTTCAGTTTCCTAGGGAATCCCTTACTCCTCCCCGTCCAGTTTCTAAGCCTCTCTACTACCAAGGCCCTAAGGGTTTGCTCCTCACCTAGAGGGACTGACGGTCACTTTATGCTTTCCTCTCTGCCCTCACAAGCCAGCAGGCCTCTCAGGGCTCAGCTTCCTCTTACTGCAATCTGGACTGACTTCACACCCAGCCCCCTCAAGTCAACTAGAGATGGGGGTTCTACTTATCCATAGGGGTCTCTTTGCCCTAAGCGGGTTTTGATGACATGACCACCTCACTCTCCTCTAGGCTCTAGAACCCACTCTTGTCCCCACAGTTCTTGTGCCTCAGGCGCAGTGCCTCCTTGGTCACTGGGCTTGAGTGTTGAGTGTGGGCAGAGGAAAGGCCCTGCTGCTGAGTTGTCCTTCCCCACACCCTTACTGCACGCTCTTGGGTTCCTGCTGTCTCAAGTGTGCCTCCGACCCGATGGCCTGGCCTGCTCTGCTTCCCCCTTTCCATGGCTCAGACACAGGAACTCAGCAGAGTCTATGCTCCTACGCTGAGCACCCTCGGGAGCACGGCTGCTCAGCGGCTCCATTCTTCTTGCCCACCACTTCCCCACATGCCTGGGAGCTCCCCTAATTGAAACTCCCTGTGATCTACTGGGGCCTCCAGGATGGGCATTTGCGTTTGTTTGGTTGATTTGATTCCTTTATCATCATTACATTAACTAAAGGAAAAATGTTCACAATAACAACCCCTATGTTTTCAGAAACACTGTTCTTTAGCAGGGCTCCCCGTTAGTCTGAAATCAGCCTACCCTTTCCACTACAGACTGATGGGGTAGCCAAATGGGCTGTCCCAGAGTTGTTGACACACTTCCTGGCTCTCCCTGTGGTAGTTTTCATACTTTTTTAATCTACCAACATTGCAACTTTGAAGACACTTTTTCATTGAAGCTACTCAGACAGACGCAGGGAGGAGAGCTGAAGCCCTCTGACTTCTGAGGTTTACAGTAAGTCTCAACTTTCTGAACTAGGTTCAGCCAGCCAACCCAACCTTGGAGGAGGAGGCTGCTTGGAAATGACATTGCCAACAAGTGTCTGCAGGAACGGTTGGTGTGACAGCGTCAGGTGCAGATCACACTCGGCCTTCACTAGCTGCCCCTACCTGGCCCAGGACGGGAGATGGGGAGGAGCCAGTGGCTGTGGCTGGTGTAAAGGCTGATCTCTGCCTTAGCTGGCCAGCGCTGGGCACAGTCAGAGAGGGCTGAGCCGCCCACGCGTCCCAGTTGTCCGTTTCTGGCTTCTCACTCGTGCTGCTGGGCCACCTAGAAGGAAAAGCACACGCTGTAAGCAGCACGCGCCGTAAGCAGCACGCCCTTCCTAGGGTCCTAGCACTACAGGACACACACACCAAGAAGGTAGTCTGGTTCACAGAAGAAACAAGACCAACCCCAAACACAGTATCAGGCCTATCTCCATGTACAAAGCCCCAGACTGTCTGAGAGCGCTCTGAGAGCACCTTGCGGTTCCCAGCTCCCCCCCCCCCCTCTTCCTTCCTTGGTGTTACTCTCCTCCTCCCTTTGTTTGCTCCATTTAATCCTTCTCTAAAACCATGACTGGACTCCTTGCCTCCCAGGCGTGTTCCTGGAAGGTTATTTACCCTTCCCACTCATCCACTCACTGCCACGAGTTTGACACATACTTAGACAGCTGCACATGGAGATCTGGAAGTCGAGGTGGTGGTGAGAGACCAAATTTTTTAAGTTCAGACTCCATTTAGAGAACTTGACATAAGTTTGAACTTGGATAAACTAACTTAGCATTAGTTTCCAAGTCACCGCCCAACAAAACCCAAGCTCCAGCTTCTAGGCTAACCCCAAACAAGACCAGTGTCTCCAGGTTAATCTCCCTCATCAAACCCAACATTTTCAGGTTATCCCTTCAACAAATCTGCACCCATAGGTTGCAAGCCTGCCTCTGCCTCACAACCACCAATGCAGAGGGAAGCAGGAGTTAACTTTATGGTTTGACTCCCCATACCAGCCAATTATGCTAAAGGCCATAGTAGCTCTCCAACTGGGTGCTACTTGCCAGGCTAGAAACACACACACACACACACACACACACACACACACACACACACACACGGGGGGGGGGGTCCCCTTCCTCCCTCTCCCTGCTTACTGCTTTCTATAAAACCTTGCCCTATAGATGTTCTGGGCTCCTGTCCACCAAAACTGTCCTGCGTGTAAGCAGTGGGCTAAGCCTGAGCTAGCTCAAATAAGGCCCAGATGTGACTGCATCAGACCGGCTCCTGACTGGTCTTCTGGGGTTCACTAACACTAACACTAACACTTCCTTGGCACTACAGTGGCTTCACCTCTGCTTACATGTTGTTTGCCAAAGGCCATTTCCTGATGACCAAGGCCAGAGCTCCTCAGAGTGAGTGGGTAAGGGTACCAGAGGGTAAGGGTATGCACACTTCTCTACAGTCGCTCGCTCAGCAGAAACTTTCTGTAGAAAAAGCTTTCTGCCTTATTCCAAAGCACATGACCGGTTGCAATTTTAGTTCCTGGCTAACAAAATAGCATCATTTCCCAGCCTGCAGGAAATTACTAAATTTTTTTTGCTGACGGACATGATTGTTAACATGAATTATTAGGAAGTTGTATTTCTCCATTTCTTCCCCCAAATGAAGAATACAGATAACGATGGACCCATCGGCTGGCTTTGTTTTGCGCCCTGGTAAATCTCTGTTTGGCAATGGTATTACTAAATCTAGTTGAGAAGCCAACAACCCTGTTGTCAGTAGGCCAGTCAGAGGAAGGGTCATGAACACATACCATCTCCTTTTAAAAGAAGAACAACTCAAGACTCTACAAAGTGCCAAGGACAGCACATTAACACGTACGTGGAACTGAAGTCTGCCCAGTTGTTGGGGGTTGTGGAGGGTTCAGAAGAGGTCACTGGCAAAGGGGCAGGGGTCTCACGCAGAGCCAGTTTGGGGGCAGGGGCAGATGTCAGATCGGTCACTGGTTTGGCTGGAGTAGGAACCTCATTTTCTGGAATCTTCTCTGCGTAGTTTGCAGGGAACCATCCTGTCTTCCCTTTCAGCTCTCCTCCGAGCCATCCTGGCTCTCCAGTCTGGCTTTCATCCACCTGTGGGAAGTCACAATGTTTCATTTAAATGGAAAACAACCAAACCTTGAACACATAAATCACCCCATCACAACAAAGCCACAGCCTCTGCCCCTGACTGACACATGGCAAGGACAGTCCTTGTCTTAGTCTCAGTGCCCAGGAAGCGGCAAGCTCTGCAACACATGTTCCTCCTCTGGCCTTTTCTCTCGTGAGTTCCCAGCGGGAGAGGAGATGATGTGCCTCACCTTAGGTCCTCAGACATCTGCCTTAAAGTGTCTGTGAACTGTGAATCCATCTGACAGGTTTCACTACTCAGGAAGTCATGCAATTAGTAATGATAATCTGACTTGCTTTTTCAAGCACGGCGTGCAATCAACAACAGTTAACATTCTAAAACCTCCACTAACTAAGCATTGATTCAGCACAGAGACAAGGATAAAAACAAACCTGCAGCCACCGGAGAGCCCCAGACACAAGAGGAGATGAGAGCACAGCTTACTCAGAGTCCCTTAGAGGCTGTCATTTTAAAATGCACAACATTCCACAAAGAATAAAGCCTTCTGTTGAAAAACTTCAGAGGGGTCATCTACTCTGCAAAGTGAATGTAGTGCTTGTATCTGACCTTAGTTCTGCCCCAAAGGAAGCATTCGAAACACCCAAGTCATCCCACATAGCCACAGTTACCCCCCAGGCTTATGAGAACCAGGAGATGACTCTGCAGGACAGAGAACACACAAAGCTGGCTCCAGTACCAGAGTCCATTGAGTCCTATTCTTACACCTGCACACGTGGCCTGGAGCCGAGGCCACCTGACACCTCACTGACTTTCCCAACAACCACAGGAACAGGGTAGGTCTAAACAGAAAACTTGAACCAGGCCTGTGTCCACTGAAGGACAGCGGGTGCTCCTGACTGCTGAGCCATCTCTCTAAAAAGTAACCCAAGGCTGAGAACTCTCCACAGGAAAAGGACCCTCGGTCATGCGCAGTACTTCCAAGGGGGCTGGCTTTGCTTTTCTGTTTTGGTCACTGTTACACTTACACAGGTACAAGCACGCTTCCCAGTCAACTCCCTCCTCTGTCTGGTTCCTCCCTTTTCCCAGTTATTTATAAGTAACTATGTTCTTCTGCTTGGATTTACATCGGTGCTGCTCTGTCCTCCTGGTCTATGCTGGGCACTGGAGACACGGCTGCTCCTAACTAAGCACACCAGCACCCTGGGTAGGTTGGGTGGCCAAGCTCTCCACTTCCACCTTAGGACTAAAGGAGAGTCAGGTGGAGCGAGTTAGGAGTTTATAACAAGCCGGGCGGTGGTGGCGCACGCCTGTAATCCCAGCACTTGGGAGGCAGAGGCAGGCGGATTTCTGAGTTCGAGGCCAGCCTGGTCTACAGCGTGAGTTCCAGGACAGCCAGAACTACACAGAGAAACCCTGTCTCGAAAAAACCAAAAACCAAAAACCAAAAACCAAAAAAAAAAAAAAAAAAAAAAAAAAAGAGTTTATAACAAACACAAAACACTGCTGAGTATAATGAAATCCAGGGCCCTGTGTACAGACTGCCTCAAACTTAATGCAGGTTCTGTAGCTGCAACTATACAAACCGGGCAAGTTTAACTTCCTGATGCCTCAGTTTCTTTGTCTATAACATGTCTGTCTTCGTATGGATACATCTTTCTTGTTGTTGTTTTGTTTTTTAGACAGGGTCTCTGTGTAGCCCTGGCTGTCCTGGAATTCACTCTTTAGACCTCCTGGCTAGCATGAAACTCAGAGATCTGCCTGCCTCTGCCTCCTGAGTACTGGGATTGAGTCTTTGTAACTTTGCCTGGCACGTAAAAAAGTTTAAAAATGCAATTTTAAAAATCCAACTCTGACTTTATATGGTGTTCTCGTATCTAGATGTTGGTCCTGGTATTGTGTTTCAACCTCGTTCACTCTAAACAAGCTTTGGTTTTTTGCTCCAGAAGCCTGTCATTTCTGGTTAACCTTGCTAGGGTCATCTGTAGGGACCCATTTAGTACCTGGTTACTGCCATTCTGGAACATTCACTGTACAATTCAAATTGCTTGATATCGCCATGACCTAGGATCTACTGTCATCCCTGTGCCTGGTTAATGAGACTTTGGGGGATATAAGGAATCAGATCAGAAGTCCCGAAGTAATGTCTGACCCCACATCTCAAGGAAAGGCCTAGCTCCAACCCCAAATGAGAAACCACACCCAGCCTGCCAGCAGCAAAGACAGAAGTCACATTGCCCTTCCAAGTATCCTCAGGAGCTAGAGCAGGGACCCTGAGCTCAGAGCCAGCTTCACCAACAAGAGCTCCCGTCTCCAAGGTAACGATGACATCATCATGGGCTTCACTTTTAGCAGAGGAAAGATACTGCCCTCAACAATGGCCCAGGGTCTAAGGAATGCGAACTTACTCTTGCAGAATCAGCTCATTTTAACAACTGTGATTAAGTCCAGAGCAGGTAGCAGGAGTTCATTCTTAACACTTAGCTACTTGGAAAACGGAGGGTCAACATGAAAACTAGACATTTCTTCTTGAGTTTGGTTAAGCACATAAACTCTGTATATAACACAGCAAGCTCTGGCAGACTTTCACATAGAACACACTCCCCACTGTGGCTTTAAAGTGGGGTTGCATCCTTCTTACTGAACAAGTTTAGTCTTAGTAATGACTTATCTATCTAGGTCTGTCCCATCAGTCCTGATTTCTCTGGGAGTAATTCTCATAGAACGTCATGGGATTGAAGTCCAGACCCTAGATTCTGTTCACATTTCTGGGACTTGGCTCAGAGGTAGTCTATGAAACAGTACTAACACTGCCTACCGCACCTGCTGCCTGTGAAGGTCGGGTGAGCACGGCCGGTCAGCTCAGACTGAAACCAGTTTGGCTAAAGCTTGGGTTCTAACGAGTATGTGTACACTGACTGCCATTTCACTAGGGAGCTCTGGGTTTTCTTAAATTTCCAACTTGGGTTCCCAGGGAGATGCTATTACATTTGGGTCTTTAACGACCTCAAATATGTGCTGCTGTCTTCATCGGGGTGGAAGAGCCTTTAGGAGATGGAGCCCAGTGAGCGAGCTTTAGGTGAGGGGCATATTTGAAGGCCGACGGTGGGACTCTGGGTCCATTCCTCACCCTCTCCTGTACTGGGGTACATTATTTAACCATCCCTTCAAACTCTTAAAAAGTTTGTATGTTTATGTGAGCACAAGGATGTATGCATGCATGTGTGCCCTTGCAGACTAGGAGATGGGATCAGATCTCTTGCAACAACAGTTACAGGTGGCTAAGAATTGCCTGTTATGGGTGCTTGGCTCAAAGCTAGTTTACAACTGAATTTGGGTCTTCTGGAAGAGTAGGGAGTGCTCTTAACTACTGAGCAGTTTCTCCAAGCCTTAACTTCCATTTCTTAAACTGGCTTAGATTTCCATGAACCGTCATTTCAGTAACTCTCATGCTGACCCCTCAGCATCCCCCCACCTCTCCCATCCTACACCCCCATCCTGGACTTAACCTTTCCACCGCCAGCACTCCCCTGCACCCCACCAATACTTTCAGATCACTTATATCCTACCAGCCCAGCTCCCTCAAGTCACCTCTACCCCAGCGATCCCTTTGTTTCCTGGGCTCTACAACTACCGTAAGTTGAAGAGGCAAAGCTGAAGGTTCCAGGCTGGGATCCACACATGCAGGAGGACATGCCGCTATTGGCCTCCGGTGCCTGGGGTGTCTTACTCAGGGTGACTGTTCCCAGTTCTTCCTGACTCCACTGTGTGTGCTCCACACTGCTCTTCTCCCATCGGCTGACAAACACCTACCTACGTGGATGCCACGGCTCTTGGGAACAGTGTACCAGTGGACACAGAGAGGCCAGGCAGCTTGTGGAGGAGCATAGAGTCCTATGCATATATGCCCAGGAATGGTACAGGTGGGTCATATGGTGGCTCTATTCCTAGCTTTATTTTCATGATGATTTTTAAGTTTTTGTACATGGGCTTGTCTTCTCTAAGGTAGGAGCCTAGAGAACAGGGGTTTTCCCTTTAGTGTAATTAAGCAAGCCTGCTGAGGTAGCAGACAAGAGGCCATAGACAACATCTGAATGCATGAGCCTGGCTCCATAAAATTCATTTGAAATGTGCACACTAGCTCCTCACGTCAGCAGTGACACTCAGACCAACTATGAAACAAGCTGAGCTCGGATGTTAAGACTGCAGAAATCTAAAGAAGGGGGAAGAAAAAGGTTTTTTTATATAGTATGTATGTATGCATGTATGCGTGTATGTGTGTATGTATGTATGTATGTATGCATGTATGCATGTTTATTGGAGTTTTGCTAGCATGTATGTTTGTGTGATGGTGTCAAAAGGCCTGGAACTGTAGTTACAGACAGGTGTGAGTTGCCATGTGGGTGCTGGAAATTGAACCTGGGTTCTCTGGAGGAACAGCCAGTAGTCTTAACCACTGAGCCATCTCTACAGTCTCCCGAAAAAGGGTTTTTGTTGTTGCTATTTTGTTTGTCTTCCAAGACAGGGTTTCTCTGTGTAGCCCTGGCTGTCCTGGAACTCACTCTGTAGTTTTTGTTTCCACAAGTAGAAAAAGAATGCAATCTATTGCCACACAGGCGCGAGGACCTGAAACCCACATATAAGCCAGGAGTGGTGGCACACGCCTGTGATCCAGGTGCTGGGGAGGAGGAGGCAGGGTAAGGGTAGCATTCACAGGACAGCTTTCAGACAAATGACTAGGTAGCTGGTAACTGTGAATGAAAGAAGCCCTGGGACTTTGAATTGTTTTCTAGAAACAATTTAGGATAAGTTTGACAGGACAAAGGGGCGGGGCTACATCATTGGCTCCTGAAACTCATTCCCTAACAAAAGGGCTACAGAGAATTCTGAACTGTGTATCTGAACTGAAAATTCCTTGAATGTCTATGGCCTAAGCAAGGCATAGATGAAAGGAAGAAAAAAAGGATGGACAGACAGAAAGAGTGAGCTTTAAGTATGTAAGAGTGCATGGTATGTGGAGGTCCACAGAGACAGTGGCAGTGGTGGTAAAGGTGGCACTGGCAGGGACAGGGAGCATGGGGGAGCTGGAGAACAGCTTTGCGGAACTGAGTCTCTCCTCCCAGCCTTCTGTGGTTACAGGGATCAGACAGGTTGGGTCAGACTTGCATGGCAGGCACCTTTCCTAAGCCATCTTGCCATCAGTTACTTTTTTGAGACTCCCTGAGTGATTGACACACCTGATGCTGCTTGGCTTGAGCACTCAGATGTCCAGCTGCAGTGTGGTCCTCATGGAAAGCTTAACAAACATGGCGGTAAGTGAGGTCTCTCTCATTGTTCATCCAATTGCTTGGGCAATGCATGACAGACGTCAAACTTCATCCCCCAGGGATGGCGACCTCCACATCAGAAGAGAGGCCATGTATTGCTAACACTCTGAGCCTCAGACATGGAGATGGTCAGTTAGGCAGCCCCAGTCAGAAGATGCCATATCAGTTCACAGATTTCTTTCCACTTTAAGTTTCTGGGTTACTGGACAGTCATGGGGAACTTCACCACAGCCTGAGTTCATCCGTTTCTCATGCCTTTTCCAAAAAGGATCTAAATATTTGAGTGGCAGACCCTATTTTCTATTTCTTTGTATAATCAAACATTCAGAATATGGCAACACACAAGATGCTACATTAAATTGTTAACAATGAAAAAATAGTTTGGGAGCAACTGATTTAAAAGCAAAGAGATTCTCAAAGCAAAGTATCTGTAAGGCTCCCCAACCCTACCAAGACTTCCAACATCCCAAGGGGAAGCATGGTGACTAAAGTGTAAGCCTGATGCTTTCAAAGAAGTTCTGAGGAGTCTGAGAAGCAGATGGTCACAGTGCTGACAAAAGTGAGTGAGCCTGGGTTACGCAATGACAAGAGAGTCACAATTAGCCTGTCAGGCTCCACTGTTCTAATGCTCATGTGTCTTAGGTGTGGAGGCAGGACAGCCAAGAGTTTAAGGCTGGCCTGGGCTACATAGTGAGCTTGGGGCTAGCCTGAGCTATATGAGACCTGTGTCAGTCAGTAAGTAGGTAGGTTTTGTAAGCCAGGAAATCATTCTAATCTCTTGTAAATTTTTCATGTTTCACTTTCAGTTTAATGCACCTGGAACTCCTGGTGTGAGGTGGAACCCTGACAAGTACAGAAACTACAGACTGCTTTGCAGAGCCCAGCAGATGGACAAACTGACAACACAAACCCTCACCATGTACACTTTTCTTTTCAGCACAACTCGGTGGTAAGAACCCCAACACGTTTCCACTGCTACAACATCCAGAGACCTGCTCACTTACACAGTTAAAGTAATTCAAAGAACAAGACACGGAGTGGGAGGCAGACTTCCTGACAGGGGGCACTTACCCATTCCCCTTTAACCTCCACCAGGAAAGCAAAGGTTTAAAAGCAAGGCAAAAGATGTTTAATGAAATGTCGCACCGTAAGAGTACATCTACGCTCTAGTCATCAAATCGGACAGGGGTCGGCTAGCCAACCCCAGGGGGCGCAGCCAGTGTTGCTGTAGGCTGCAGAGATGGTAGGTCCTGCACTAAAGCAATAGTTTCTCATTGAAACACAGACCACTCTTTAATACCCTAGTATGAAAAACACATTTGTCTCTCAGACCTTCACTTTCAGTTACTTCCAAGTTAATCAAGAGATTTAAGTTGTCATTTAAAAAATAACTAGATCAACCACAGTGCTTTATTCTCTTCTTAAAACGAGCTCTTATATAATGTTACAATTCTGAGACTATATTAAATTGTTAATATACACAGAATATAAACTGCAACGAAGCAAGACTGAACATGTTAATTTTCTAAATAGTAATTCAAATTCTCCACATTTAATTCATTACTTAAAAAACAAAACCAAACAGCCTCCAAATACCTTGGCTCAAAGGTCTAAGTGTTCCTCTGGGCAGCTGAGGATGAAGGAATTCTGCATCTGTAACTATTTTTTTTAATAACAACTCTACATAGTACATAACTAGTGCTAGTCTCAGACACAGTCAGTCAATTGTAAGATTAGAAATATGCCAAGGAGCAGTACGAACACGGTATTTAAAGTGCTATTAAGATACACCTTTGAAAGAGAACTTTCATTCTGATAGGCATGCTTGTTGGAGATTTCCTAACTGTGTCACTAAGTGCCAAGCACGGACAAAAGGCCATCGCTGACACATATTGGCTGCCATCTTTCTTACCATGACTATGTCTCCTGGCTGGATGGTGATCTCATCGTGACTTCTGGATTCAAAGGGGTACAGCGCTCGGTAATACACCACTTTTACACTCTCCTGTGCAGAAATTGTAAGTGGGCCTTTCTCTGTTTGGGAAGAGGAGGGACACATTACAGGAAGCACTGACACATGCCAAGGCGGACAGCTGTTAGTGCTATGGTCTGCTTTATATCGGAAGTATTTCCACCCATTCAGGGAATTTCTGAAACACACATGGAATGCCAGAGGAGAGTGGACTCTGACAGAAGCATCTAAGACCATGCGGAGTTCATCAGTAGATTCCACAAACAAGCCGCCAGGACTGAACGTGGTGGGTGAGACAGCCTAGAGAGCCTTTCTCTGCCTCTCGGCATGGGCTCTAGCAATATTCATCTGTAAATCATCAACAGGCTCTGCTCCCCACCCGGGGCGTTGCTCGTATACGACGGCAGATCCAGTCAGCCAGAGAGCATTCTTGCAGGGGAAGAGCAAGAGAAAGAAACACAACCTTTCACATAAATAGGCAAATGTCGGTCTCTGGGGCACTTAAGAAGATCACGTAAACCTAAGTACTGACTTCACATAATGCCCTCATGACCCTGCTAAACTGAGTCTTCTGCATTTCTGGGAAAAAAATAAGCCCAAGGGAGAATCCTAATGAAAATAATTTAGACTTTAAATCAAATGAAAAACAATTCAAGATGTGTTCAGGCAGAGGGCACTCTTGGACTTTGGCTAACAGTTAATTACAGCCCTCTGGATTGTTCTACACACAAGCTGCACATAACTTGACACCCACTGTATCTGAAGAACAGTGAGGTAGACTCTTATTTCTGTGTAGCCTTGATCTGTGTGAGATGCAAAGGTTCCTAGAGACCCAAGGGAGGAAACGAATCCTCAGTTCACACTGAAGAGGCACAGGGACTTGGATGACCCCTGAGATTAAAGGATCGATAATTCCTCTTCAGACCACAGTAGAACCAGACGCTACGTTCATTCTCCTCTGTCGCCCTGGACTCCCTACACGCCCAAGCCCAAGTCCCCCCTCTGGCTGAAACACCTTAGGAAGGGATGGTTCCTGCCCAACACTGCACTTCATTCCCCTCCACTCTGTGCTCAGGGAGCAAACATCGTTTATGAGATGGTGGCAGGCTGCTTGTTGCTTTCTGAATATCATAGTGGTTAAGAATTTTGAAAATACATTTTAGCTTGCAGCTGATATTATCTAAGGGATAGCTTTTATTAGTTAAGGTCAGTCTTTTATTTATTTTCTTTTTAAAAGAGGTGAGTTGTATTGAAAGTACAAAAACTCAGATTTACACTTTTCAAAAGGCATAAAACCCAGTATAGACAAAAACCAGTTGGCACAGCTCAGCAACTTCAGGGGGAAATAACAAACTAGAGAAACAGTTAAGTGATTTTTTTTCAAAATGTCAAGTTCAGTGTTTGTAACATATACAAATAGAGTTGATGTCACTCGGATCAGCCTGCAGAGGGCTCCTGGTATCAGAGGGCTGCCTGTGCACACCTGGGTAGTAAAGAGCCACAGTATCCGGACAGAGACAGACATCTCAGCTCTATTAATGTAACCAAGTTAGCTCGTGGTAGCGCACGCCTTTAATCCCAGGACTCGGGAGACAGAGGCAGGCGGATCTCTGAGCCTGAGGTCAGCCTGGTCTACAGAGTGAGAACCAGTTCCTAGAAATAAGTACTCAAGGCAGATCGTGATTAGTCACAGACATACACGGAGGTGACAGTGACAGGGCCCGGCGCCTCAGCCCCGTCTGATACCTGTGGTAGACCAGGGTGCCTGGACAGCAGGCTTAGCTGGCTCTTCATGTGGATGGAAAAGCCGACCCTGCTTGTCTTGCACTTCCGGTTTGGCTCTCTCTTCTGTCTCCTTCTTCTTGACACTGTCTTCCCTTTTCAGTTTGTCCTCCTCATGGGGTTTCCGAGGGCGTGGCTGCTCCTCCTGCTGCGCATGCTCCAGCCATTGCTTGTCCCTTTCCTGAACCCGTCTGCCAACAAAGATGCTTGACTGCAGTGAGGAATCAGCTCTGACTCAAGTCTTCCCCATCACCCCTCACCCCTGGCCTCCCTCTAGACAGAGCTGCTAAACATTGCGGGAATGTGGGTAGCTCTTCACAGGCAATGGGATCCACAAAATGGGTTCTCTGGGCTTTGAGCAAAAGGAAACTGTGACTTAAAAACCACACACACACACACACACACACACACACACACACACACACACACAGAAAGAAAACTGTGATCTATTTCACAAAGTGGTAAGCCCAAGAAGTACATCTCAATTGATATTAACTGATAGTAATTGATATAACTGACTGAAAGCCACAGAACACAGATGAGTGTATACTTTATAAAAGTGAGACTAGCCAACATACTGTGCCTGGACGCTGCTCCTGTGAGAGCGTGAGTAGTCTCACAGGTCCTCCCTGGACAGGACGCATGTGCTCACATGCACAGGATGCACCGCACTGATACATACAGGATGCACCATGCTCACACTTACAGGAAGCACTCACACGCACAGGACTCACTACGCTCACACGCATACATTTGGCTCCCAAACCTGAAGGCAAAACAGATTAGCTGATGTCTGGGGCTGGTGAGTTGGCACAGCGGTTAAGAGCACGTGGTGTTCTTGCAGAACTCTTGGTTCCCAGAACCCACATGACAGCTCATAACCAACTATCTGTGACCCTAGAGCCACAGGGTCCCCTGCCCTCTCCTGCTCTGAGAGCACAACATTCACGGTGCACAGATCGACATGCACTCAAAACAGCTAGTGCACGTAGACTATCTTTTTAAAATTTTAAACTTATTTTTAATAATAAGTTTTATTATTTTTTATTTTTAATGAGCATTGATTGGTGTTTTAAAGCCTTCATGTATATCTGCATGAAGGCATCAGATCCCCTGGAACTGGAGTTCCAGACAGTATACACAGTTGTGAGTTGCCATGTGGTTGCTGGGAATTGAACCCTGGTCCTCTGGAAGAGCAGTCATTGTTCTTAACCTCTGAGCCATCTCTCCAGCCCCATATAATGTTTTCTAAAAAGCATAAAAAGGCTGTATGTTGGGCTTGTCTTTAATCCTAGTATAGGCAGGAGGAACTCTGCAGTTTCAAGGCCCACCTGGTCTATACAGTGAGTTCCAGGACAGTCAGGGCTATAGAGAAACTGTCTCAATAATAGCTCCCCCCCCCAAAAAAAAAAAAAAAAAACATCTAAGTAGATTTATTAGAGGGTAAAAAAGTAAGAGACTTCTTAAGTTAAGTTTGGGCTACTATTTACCTATACAGTTAGAATATGTGTCACATACTCTGTTTGTAGAGCAGTGTATTTAGTTTATTTATCTCTGTAGAAGTACAGTTTAATGTTGCAACATTAGTAATAAAAGCACTTCATGGACTATAATGACAATATAGGGAGATGGCTCAGTTGATATAAGCACTTGCATCCAAGTCTGAGAAATTTCATCTGCAGAACCTACATGGTAGAAGAAAACCCACTTTTGAAAGATATTCTCTGACTTCCATAAATGCATGGTGACACAAGCTTGTGTAACTACACACACACACACACACACACACACACACTAACAGTTAAAAAAAAAAAAAAAAAGAAAGGCGAGTTTGATGCAGTCAATACATAGTGTGCCCACTGTAAAGGGAAATAATAAAATGAGTACCCAGTCCAATGAACTTGTATAAGATCCCTGGCATTAAGAATAAAAACATACAAACACAAATGAGCTCAGAGGATCCTATGTGCCTAGCACAAAGCGGGCAGACAGATCTGTGCAGGGTCACTGAACCTGCACCATCTCCCTGGACATTTGCTCATTCTAGTTTCCTGGACTCTAACTGAATTCCAAACAGCACAAACCCAGGAACGAAAGGTAGCAGTGACTACAGACTGTTACATGGAAAAGGTAAAGAACGGGCACACATCTCTAAAAAGAACAAACAAACGTGTGTCTGTGTTCCAGGCGGCGGGCGGTCTCCACCTTTTGTACTCTAGTTTAATTTGCAGTTGCAGTAAACAAGAGGAGGCAGACAGGCGCATTCCTGGTGCTCTGGAGATGCTTGTGGCAGCAGACTGGGGGCTTTGCTTTCAAACCTTGTGCTTAGACTATCACTGTTTTATTAGGAGGCTGTGAACTGGAAATCTCTTTTGGTCATTGGCATGCAAATGAACTAACCAAGTGTCCCAATTTTCTTGTCTACTTCCATTGTCTACACAGGAGAGCACTGGGAATAACCAAACACTTCAGGGGGTAGTGTCCAGTGCACACGCAGAGATTTAAATGGCACACATGTCTGTTTGTCCACACACACATTAAGGAAAGAAGGCGGCCTTTACGAAGACTGAATGCCACAGGCCCTGAGGTCACTCACCTCTGAGCTTCTTCCTTTTGCTTTTCTAAGTCCAGGCCCTTCCTCTCCTGCTCTTTTTGTTTCAGCCGCTCTGCCTCGATGGACTTCTGCTTCTGGAGTTGCTGTTTACTATGTATTTCTCTTAGTTCCTAGAAGAAATTAGGACAGTTTATGGATGCTCAGAGCAGATGAACATGAACTGGTCACGCGCATGCAATACCTCACAGTGGCCAAGCCCTGGGCATTTGGCGGGTGACTTTCCGTGTTGACAGATATTCCCTTAGAAATTGAACTCACTGCATTTTGACATGACTGATCACCAGTCATTGTCCCAGATTATATTCTGGCAGCCACAACACAGTATGTCATTTCCCATGACATTTACTTATCCCTGGGGCTGGGGATTGAGTCTGAGACCTTGCACACACTAGGCAAGTGTTCTAAGACTGAGCTATGCTCCTCCCTGCTCCCCCACCCCTGCCTCCAGGATATGTTTGAAAGGCCCTTGTTTGTGAGGGGCAGTGGGGGAACTACACTGGGAAAGACTCAACAGTACTGGAAGGTAACTAGTTTTATGGTATGGTGATTTATGAATAAAACTATAGTTACTGTAATTAATCTACACCAAACCCCATAGCTTTGAAAACACACACACACACACACACACACACACACACACACACACACACACGGCACTTTACATAGCCACTGTTAAAAACTCAGCTCTTTGAGTCTTGAGTCCATAGATTTGATAGTCTCTGTGAGCTTCACCTAACCCCAGCACACACTGAGGGGTTTTTCTTCAAATCACAACTATTGGGAAGCCTCTATTCTCACAAATCCCCATATGAAGCTGCCAACTGTTCTTGGTGATCATTCTGGATCTGATTTCCTCATTTTACAGCAACCCCAAGAAATAATGGCGGTTTTCTTGCCAGCCTATTGAAAACCTACAGAATTATGTGATAGTATTTAAAATCAGGAGTATAAGTACATAAAAATACGCAAAACCATGTTAGGCTGGAGTGTGGTTTGGTGGCATGGCTGCCTAGCGTACATTGAGACCCTTGAAAGGTAACAAGAATATAAAAAGTTTAACTGGAAATTGGGTGGTGGAGAGTGGGAGGCACCAGAGGAAGGTACTCCAGAGGCCTGGACAATACAAGCCTGGAGAGCCTGGCTAGGTGTAGATCGGGCCATCTCCTAAAGCAGCAGCCCTGGGTATGCAGCTGCTGGGTTAAGGAAGGATGCCTGCCTGGGTCAGGGGCTAAGCTAGGGCAGAGACAGAGGAGACATTCCCAAGAATGGCCACTGGGAAGTACTGACGAAGCTCTGCTGTCCCCTCTGACTGAAGCTGGGATGGAAAAAAGAACATCAACTCTGGGTGGGGAAAGAATTCCATTTTTCATTGCCTTCTTAACTGGAATGCTGTGGGCTGTTACAACCTAACAGCATTACGTCAAAAGCCCAGCCAAGCTGGCTTCCACAGTAATTTGTAATGAAAAATAATAATCCCTAATAATATGAATGGATAATCTGCTTATGAACTTAGAGCTGGTGTTTTAAAAACAAGCAGAAGAGATTAATTCATTTACTCTTGACTAAAGCAAAGTGTCACTGTGCAAAAGAAATAACTGTAGGATTGACACTAAACCAAGCTCTAGTGTCCCAAAGAAGGGGCCGGGATCCAAAGTCAGGACGTGCAGCCAGAGATGGGCTGATCCATCACTGGCCCAGTGCAGAGACCTTATCAAAGGGCACAAGTTATAGAAAGTTTTATTCAATTAAAAAAATTATTATCACCAGCATAGCCCTCTCCACTTCTGCCATGCTAAGGAGGCAAAGGGGGGAAACCTGATTGCATTATTTGCTGTGTATGCATGTATGGGCAGGAAGATGTGTGGGTATGAATGCCTGTGTGTTTGTGTGCGCGTGTGCACGTATGTGGAAGACAGAGTCTGACCTTGGGTGTTATTCCTGTAGAGCCATCCACCTTGGTTTTTAAATAATATTTATGTATTATGAGTGTTTTGCCTGCAAGCATGTCTGTGAACCGTGTGCAAGCCTGGTGCTTTAGGAGACCAGGAGAGAGCAGTGCATCCTTTGGGACTTGGATCACAGAGAGCTTTGAGGTTCATGTGAAAAGCAGTGAGTGGTCTTAACCACCCAGCCATCTCTCCAGCTCCATCTACCATGTATGTACATGTGTGTGCATGGGGGTGTGTGTTTGCATCTGTGTACATGTGTGTGTGCATGTGTGATGTGTGTGAATCTATTGTGTGTGTGTGTGCGCACGCGCGTGTATGTGTGATGTGTGTGTGAATCTATCGTGTGTGTGTATGTGTGTGTGTGTGTGTGTGTGTGTGTAGACTGTCTCTAACTGGAAGCTGGGCCTCACTTATCTCCAGGAATGTGTATGTCTTTGATTGCAAATATGAGCCAGCAGCTCACTAAGCTTTTCATGGGGGTGCCGGGGTCAAACTCAGGTCCGGTGGCCTGTGTGTCTTCATGCTTATGTGGCAAATACTTTACTGAGTTGTCTTTTCAGCCCCCCCACCCCCAGTTATGCATTTAAAAAATAAAAGGTATTTTATCTAGGGGAAATTTAACCTTAGGTAGGTAACGTTCAAAATACTTAACAGCAGGTGCTGTGAAACCAGAATAGACACTGGCTATGCATGATGTCCCAATGTATCCTTCAAATCCAGACAGTTCATCTTTCCAAAGAATTATGCAACTTCCTTTCTATACTGAAGTCAAGAAGTCAGGTTCAGATCGAAACTGGTTAATGAGTAAACCGGTCCAGACAGACAGAAGCAACTAAAGATGGTCATCAAGTGGCACAAAATGAGAAAGCAACAGAAGTGATAGAGAGGACCAACTTCCGTCTTAGCCAGGGTTGTACTGCTGTGAGCAGACACCAGGACCAAGGCAACTCCTATAAGGACAACATTTAATTGGGGCTGGCCTATAGGTTCAGTCCATTATCATTAAGGCAAGAACATGGCAACATCCAGGCAGGCAAAGAACAGGAGAAACGGAGAGTTCTACATCTTCATCTGAAGGCTGCTAGCAGAATACCGACTTCCCAAACCCACAGTGACACACCTATTCCAACAAGGCCACACCTCCTCACAATGCATTCCCATGGGCCAAGCATGTACAAACCATCTTCCTGGCTTTACAACAGCAGTCCAGTGTCAGTCACACTAGAAGCTCAGAACCATGCTTCTGAGAAGACAATAGCATCACAGCTCAGACCCAACCTATCCTGAGCCTCAAGAACCTCCTAAAAACAAACAAACAAACAAACAAACAAAAAAAAAAAAAAAAACAGCTCGTAGGAGGAGCCATAAAATAACAGATGCCAAAGAACATTACCAGGAGGCTGTGGCAGCTTATGATCCAGATTGGAAAACGGCAGATTTTCTACTCTTTATTTCATCCAAATCAAATACTGCTAGGATGGAGGCGACCTGAGCAGGCTCGCGTGCATTCTCAACTTCTTTCCCCTTTTGGATTTTGGAGTTTCAGATGGTTTGAAACAATAAAAGCAGAGTATTCCTAATTGTGAGACAGTGGTTCTCAACCTTCCTCATGCCGGGACCCTTTAATACAGGTCCTCATCCTGAGGCGACCCCAACCATAAATTATTTTTGTTTCTACTTTATAACTGTAATTTTGCTACTTTTATGAATTGTAATATAAATATCTGTTTTCCAAAGGTCTTAGGCAACCTCTGTGAAAGGGTCAAGACCCACGGGTTAAGAAGTGCTGTTCTAAGACCATAAACTTCTGTACATAGCTGGAGTGTGCACTAAAAAATAGTGCTTTTCTCACACTTCTTTCAAAGGAGAGAATGAAATTCCAAGGTGGTAAAAATGGAGTCAGGTTGCTAATTTATCAACTTACCTGATTGAAGTGACCCTCAAACTCTTTATAGAGTGCACCCATCCCTTAGCATGCTTCTCCACCTCAAAGGTAAAAAACTGTAAGACATCAGAAGGCAGAATCTCGCTTGTAGCTTTCTCTCAAATTAACTTCTTCTAAAACTAGTAACTACAATTATGTGTCTTGTGGCTAAAACACACGATAGTATTGAGTGTGTGACTTCACTGGTTTTTCTTTAGTGTGTGCTATTCAATGGTACGAAGTATTTTACAGTAGACATGCAGTCAATATTATCTTCTACTAAGGTATACCCTCTCACCCCATGGCGTTGGGGAAGAAATCCACTGCCTTGTGCATATTACACAAGTATCTCATTGTGTCTGTTTTCCCACGGGTTTTTGGTTTTTTGGAGGTGAGGTTTGAAGCAAGGTCTTAGGTAGCCTCAAATTCACTGTGTACTTGGAGGTGATCTTAAACTTCCATATACTGGCTATGCTGTCCAGGCTGGCCCTGAACTCTAGCCTCAAGCTGATGCTGTTAAAACAGGAATATGAAAGGCAAATGGCTTGAAAGAACCTTTTAGTTATTGTTTGGTTTTGAGACAAGCTCTGTGTAGCACTGGTGGCTCTAAACTAAAGATAAAAAATCAGCTTGCTTTTAATTTTCTTCCCTATGCCCAAATGAGAAAAAAATTTTTTTTTACCCAAATAATTAAGATATTTGAGCCACAAAACATCTTTGGACATCCTATGGCATGTGGCCTGAGTAATTCAAAAGCACAATGTTTGACAAATTGAATATCCAAGAAGACTCAGCTATTTTTCCATTGACAGATATGGCTCGGTTTCAAGTTCACTGACGGCTGTTTTATGGCTATGCCAAAGGGCAATGAATCATTTACTGTGATGGCCTCTCCTTTACTTGGTCTTAAAGAGACTCAAAAATGGTATATTACAGAGTATTATTAATTGAAGTATGAGATATTCACTTGAATAAGGTGTAAAGGGTTATTTTTCTATAAAGATGACTTTGCAAAAATGCTTGTAACAGAAAGAGGAGGGGGAGGAAAGGAGGAAGAAGAGGAGGAAGAAGAGGAAGAAGAGGAGGAGGAGAACCAACAACAGAGGCTGAGAAGAGACCAGCACCTTGAGAAAAGTGTTCACAAATCCGGATATCTAACTTTTATAACTATTTTGCCTTTTGTTTGTGCCGTAGGCTGTCCTTTGGAGATAAACAGCAAAAACATACTTGGACCACTGACTGGGATTTCCTGAACTGGATGGCAGAAATCTAAAAAACTTTATTACTATTACTCTCATAGGAAACCAATCTGGGCAGCAAGATAAGAAATTCCAGGTATTTACTTGTATTTTTTGTCCTTCGTTTATCTATTGATTGGCTGATTGACAGAGAGAGAGAGAGAGAGAGAGAGAGAGAGAGAGAGAGAGAGAGAGGAGAGAGAGAGAGAATGTGTACACGTGTGTGCATGTGTGTAGTATGTACTTTGGGAGCTGGTTTTCTGTTTCTGTTACTTGGGTTCCAAAGGACTGAATTCTTTAATCACTGAGCCACCTTGCTGACCCTCTGAGTTCTAAGATACAATAACATTCCCCAATTAAGTGATAAAACAAAAGAGAATTAATAAGCCCAGAAAACACAGAAACATATCTCATAGAAATCTAAAAGGAAATATTTCAAGACATAAAAATGTACAAAGTCAATGAAAATGAACATTCTATTTAACTCCAATTATAAAGTTTATTCATGCGATATACTAAAAGTTGAAAAAGCATAAAGATGTTCAACTTGCTATCTAAATTCTAGGAAGGCTCATATTAATGTTTGTAAAACATGTTCAAAACATTCTTTCCAAACTGAAGTCAGCACTCACCAAGTAGCACCCACACAGCGTGCAAGCCTCTGGGCAGTGTCTGACCCTAGCCTTTCTGCACAGAAAGCTTAGAAGACTGCTGCTTCCATAGAAACAACATGGACTCTAGTTTCTCCTAAAAATATGAATTCCCCAACTGTCTCAGCTTCATACACAAGGAAATATGACATCATAGAGGAGCACGCCACTAACTACATACAGTGTGCCACCAACTACAGCATGTCACCTATGACAGCACCAACTCTAAAGCAGAACATTGTTGGGTAAATGACACAGAGGAGAAAGAAAACCTTCCAGGAGACTGTCTTTGTCCTTTTTTCTGATAACCTTTTATTGATGGCTTCCCAACTTTACATAGAAAAAGCCTGCATTTTACGAAAACAAACACGAAACAAAACAAAAACACACTCAACCAACCAAATCAGCCCACTGGGGTGACATGAAAATCTGATATGTTAACACTTGCTGTCTGCTTTGCATCTGGGGAGTGGTCTAACAATTGGTTCAGATTCTAGATGAAGTTTCCACAATCACAAGGAATCAGTTAAAGGATTTTATTATTCTAGGCAGGAAGGGCCTTTTCCAAAGGACATGTAGGAATAAATTCCATGTTGAACAGAGTGAGGTGGCAACCTTGAAGCAGACAGACATCTGTTCATCATGGAGGCACCGTGGCTATCTGCGCTTTCTGCTGTCTCGCCAGCTCCTCTCTCTGGGTCTTTTCTGGGTCAGTTTCCCTCTGCATGCCTCTGTCCTGACTTCTCACTCTGCTCTGTGCTTCTTTCTCCAGCTCCTCCTCTGCTCTCCCCTCCTGCTAACATTCTGCCTTTCACTGCCTTCACAATGAACGAGCCTGCCATGAAAGCCAGTGTCTGAAACCAAGAGCATGAAAGCCTCAGTTAAGCAAGCGACCTTATTTACCACAACTGGTGCTCTCACGTCAACATCCACTCAGTTCCTGGCCATCACCACAACCAGAATCTTTATTATGATTCTGCACTTAATGTAAGAAGCCAAATTTCATGAGCATACTATGGACCATGACTCTTAATTCTGAATCTTCCCTAAATACACAGATTTCACTAAGAAATAAAATCACTGTCCACTTTTGGAATAACGGACCAACACTGCCCATGTGTGCTGGAACATTCTCAGTCATGACTGATTACCCTTTTTACATTTTTATACAGGCAAACTTACTGATCTATGTTGGTTATAGAGACTACGAGGCCTTGTCCAGTTCACGACTCAGTCACTCACCCCTCCTCACACACAACTTGCTGGGCGGAAAAAGCAAGTGTCCCCCAATCACTGACGAGCAACATGACTCAGTACTTCCTGGTAATGCTATCTCAGAGCCTGGCACTCCTCTGGAGAGGTGACTGAAGCAGGGGGTGGAGGTGTTCATCACTCTGAGCCTGAGGAAGATTAGAGCGGCCATGGAGAGCTTCTGGTGATGACTCAGCCTAGGGCAGCTGTAAGGCACCGCCCCCTCCATTGCCACCGACAGGAAGAAGAAATCCTCAAATGTCCCAATCTCAGGATGGGTCTAGCAGCACAGAGGCAGGAAGCAGGAACCCACTGCTGAGTGGGAAACACAAACCTCAGCCCTCTGAATGTTGGACTCTTTGTACTTAGCACACAATACAGTTTTATAAACTATAAGTCATGTTTTAACGTGAGACTGCTCAACATTATTGTTAAAATGTTGGAATATTACTCTGTCAGTGCCAAGGAAAACTATTTCAGAAGCTACCAACATTGCCGAGGACAAGAGAGGTACCAGGAAGGCTTCTTTGCGGTGTCACCTGACACTCTGCAGAACTTTTGTATCTCTCAGCACAGTAAGTTACAAAGCCCCAGGAATTACAGCACGCTCCTATAACCGTCTTTCTGTAATATAAGATGTAACAAGAAAGCTACAGATTATGAAAAGTTTAAACTGATATTTCAAGAGCATAAGTTTGAGATGTGTTGGTAGTATGTAAGACACATTTTATAAACAAACTTGTGGTAAATAAATTTGGTCACTGAATGAAGACGCTAAACAGTAGTAATTTAGCTGGGCCTAGTGGGTGCTGCAGGCCTTAAATCCCAGTGCTTCGGAGGCAGAGGCAGGACATAGTGAGTTCTAGGACAATCAGGAGTACACAAAGAGACTCTGTCTCTAAAAACAAATAAACAACTATGCAAGCGAGAGAGAGAGAGAGACAGAGACAGAGACAGAGAGACACAGAGAGAGATTGATTGATTGATTGATTGATTGATTGATTGATTGATTGATTTGGTAGCAACACTCGCTATCCAATCTGCTCCAAGCTAGTACACTGGTTAGATGGTTCACCTGACCATCCAGAGGCTGATTTTTAAGTTCCCATATCTCTTGAGTCCTGAATTTTAGGCATGTCAAGTCAGGAGGCTCCAGTGCAGGAAGGAGCCCTGTGTGTCAGGGTGCTGTATGCCTGCCCCCCAACTCTCCCTTATAAAATGATGGCAAAGTCTAACAGCTACAGTGAGATTCCTGGCTTGGGGGCGATGCAGAACTGAGTGCATCTTGAGACCCCTGTGGAGGCCGTGTGGGAGCGGGGTGAGCTTCAGCCTTGCTCATGCTACCACTGGCTATAGTTGTCTCCATCTCTGGAGAGTCTTCGGAGTGTCTAAGACCACACTGATAAGATGACTGTCTAAATGCATGGCACACAGCCTCTGTGAGATGAAACAAAGAGTCTGAACTTCTAAGAGAGAAGAATGAAGGGTAAAGGGCGCGGGTTTGAGGTCATGGGTTAAACCTGAAGTCGCCAGTAGTGCTGGGATTCTAAGTATGCTAACTTATCATTTATTTTGCAGTGGGATTGAACCCATGACCTTCTGCATGGTAGGCAAAGGTCTATCTTTGAGCTATTGCTATGAGTTTTAATACTCTTGTTTCAATAAAACAAAGGCCTGCTGTCTGCCTACAGCAAGATTCTGTTCTCATTTTAGATAAAAACGTGAGACTTTCCATGATAGCTCATCAGATAGAGAAGACAAAAATGTAATTCTTCCTAAAATAAAGAAAACAGAGAAAACCTTCAGAGGAAGAATGAATCTAGGGAAAAGAATAAAACTAGATTCTGTGATTATGTTATATGTTTATAAAAAGACAAAAAAATCCTTAGTCTTCACTGTCTCAGTCCTAAAACAAAATGCATTTATACCTACAAGCCAGGTGTGAGTGCGTGTGAGGCACATGACAGCCAGGGCAGCAATCCTCTCCTGATGGGCCCCGCCAGTCAAGTGCTTCACACGGTGCCCTAGGCGACTGACTCACGTAAAGCTTTGTCAGGAGCTGGGCAGTCAACGGCTTTGTCTTCGTGCCTGTGCATGCACGACCTTCATGAACGTGAAATAAAGCTGCTACACCCTAACTTACTGTCTGGGGTCCCTCTGAGAGTACAGCAGCTGCGCACGCAGCAAGCTCTCCGTGGGGATGACTGGGCATCAGCACTGCACCTCTCTGGCAAAGGGAGAGGTAAATCTTACAGCATTTGTGCAGATGCTCCGGAAGCACTGCTGTCTGCAGAGGGACAGACTCAAACACTAAGGCTCAGGCCGAGGCTCCTTCTGGTCTAATCCCTACAAGAGATTATGGCTGCTATTGAACATATGCTTTAGAGTTAGAGAAAAAATGCTTTGTGTTTTCAGTGTGGCAGAAATAAAGAAAAACAGCAGAAGACCACAGAGAAACTAAATGCTAACAGTTTCTGAGTTGTCTCATGTCTGTTTTGGTTTCTACAGGTTTCAGAGGAATTCCAGAGACGAACCTCAGACTACATAACGCCTTCACCAGACCCCGTAAGTGGATGTTAAGGCATGAACAACAATAGCTATGTTTTGCATTTGCCATATGAACTTTACAGCTAATAAGAAACCAAAATAAGAATATGAAAGGCAAAAAGAAATGTTGTAATTTCAAAATAAGCATATTTGGGAAAGGGCCAGTGTGTGTGTGAAGCTAAAATGGCCTTTGTATAAGAACCCCTGATACCACACGCAGCGCCAATCACACACTAATTAGTCCCGAGAGCGACACAACCCATCTGACGGTGTTCTCTGCAGCAGTGGCAACAGCAATAAGCGCTAACGTCATCTAATCCACGGATCTGAGCATGAGCCAAAAGCCTTTGCCTGAGCATCTTCTGCTAACATCTGAACCGAGTCTTAGGCCAAACTTCTAGAAAAGTCATCATTAAGGTGAAAACTATGCTCCTTCTGTGTCCAGAAGCTGATGAAACTCAATGGTTTATATTCCTGGGAACTACTTGAATTGTTTCAATGTTAAATTCTTTTTGCTTAAAACAGCGATAAGTTACAATGAGAACAAATGTAGACATTTTTTATTTATTGTACCTGGGGATAGAGAACTCACAGATGCACCTCCAATGCTGATACAATACACACACACTCAAATACAGAACACAGGCAGCATGTGCACACACAAACTACTGTGAGACAGGAAAGTAACGTGAAGAGAAACACAATGTCGGATACATAACAACGATGGATACACAGCACTCCCCTAAGGCTGAGCGCTTTCCTGGAATTGTACAATCGGGCAAGCTCATTCCCCAGTGCTGAAAGCACTGCACAAATACTTTAACTCAGATGTCTAGACAATCTGGCATGGACTCTCAATCCAAAGGGCAACAGAAGAATCTCAAATATGCTTTCTAATTTAAAGTTTTCTTTTAGTAGTAAAGGTATTTTATTTTTTAAGTATCAGAAGCTAAATGGGCCATACATAGTAAATTGTAAGGAATTTTAAGGTTAGAAACCTAAAGTAAATATTTTTGGAGTGCAATGTAATATCCAGTTTCTGATAAGAACATAAAATCTACATAAATCTAAAAGAGTAAATAATAATTATCATAAGAAATGGGTTTTTCTATTCTAGCTTTTGAGTTACTACTTTATATTCTCATTCTCTCTCTCTCTCTCTCTCTCTCTCTCTCTCTCTCTCTCTCTCTCCCCTTTCTTTCCTTCTGAGAAAGGATCTCATTATGTAGCTTTGGCCATCCTGGAACTCACTATTTAGACCAGGCTGGCCCTGAACTCAGAGATCCACTTGCCTCAGCCTCCCACATGCTGGGATTTAAGGCATGTGCCACTGTGCCAAGCCTGAGTTAACATCTGGTCCACAGTTAAGCAGGATCTCTAAGGAGTGGCAGGAAAACCTCAGTTTTAAACCAGAAAAGCATCTGGGTATTCCTCAATGAACACACCAAAGAGAACACTTCAGGCCTTTGCTTTTGGATTGTGCTTGTAAACAGGCAGACAAAAAGAAAGAAAGAAAACTATCCTGGGGGGGGGGGGGGGGGGAAGGATGATGGGGGGGGCGGGACCAGGAGCAGGAAGGGCCCTAACACAGGCTAACTTACAAATGACTGAGAAGGTAAGCACAACCGAGGGGCACCATGACATCATTCGTACAGGATGATGAACCACTGTTCACCCGCCAGTGCAACAAATCTTCCTGCCTGAGAAAAGGGGAGGCCACACAGCACACAGGAGTCACCGGCCACACAGCACACAGGGGTCACCGGCCACACGGCACACAGGGGTCACCGGCCACACGGCACACAGGGGTCACCTTCAGCTGGTTGTTGAAGACGTCAATCTCCTGCAGCTTTGACCTGGTCTCTCTCTCCACCTCGTCCAGCTGCTCTCGAAGCTGCTGCCGGGCTAGCTCCTTTGCTTCTAAGGCTCTTTTGAGGGTAAGAAGCGAATCTCCTGTTTCAGAAGAGCAAACAGGTCAGGAGAACTTTGGCCAACAGTGAGGAACATGTTCAACTTTCATGTCACTGAAGGGAACTCTTGCTGATAAAGGGGAAACAGGAGCAGCACTAGCGGTAAAACAAATGTCAGCATGCATGAAGGCCTAGGATCAAGCGATGATTGGAGGAAACAAGTGGAGGAAAAGACACCTGTGCCAAGAAAGCACCTTCCATCATTCAGGACCGTGTATCAACAGAAAAAAGAAATAAATAAGACACCTACTATGCAAACTGTTCTGCTGGACTTGTTTTAATTGGTCATTGAGTATCTGTTTCTCTGGAATAAGTCTTCCAAGCATTTGCTGAGACTCCTAGGGAAGAGGGAAGGAGACAGCACGTGAGTGACCCTGAGATCCCAGGGTCCTTACCCCAGTCACTTCCCACCTCTCCTGCATCTGTGCACACTGCCCTGCCAAGCCCAGAAGGAAACAGCACGTGAGTGACCCTGAGATCCCAGGGTCCTTACCCCAGTCACTTCCTACCTTTCCTGCATCTGTGCACACTGCCCTGCCAAGCCCACCGAGGAATTAACTAGGAAGAAGCTGGGGCAGTTACAGAGCCTTTGGCTCTGTTTACGTGGGTGTGACATACTGTGCATTTATGAGTTTTAAGAGATGTATTCAGGTAGGTCTGAGAGAACCCGCTCTCTGAACTGCAGAGATGAAGCACAGAGGCCATGACCTGGCTGCAGGATTAGCGAGGTGAGGGTTGGCCTTGGCTTTGCATTCACTAGCTTGAACCAAGGCTGACTGCATGCCTGAAGTTAGACACAGAACTCAGAAGGACATTTGTCACAACTAGAATCCTAGATGCCACCCATGGTTTTCTATCACACGGGAATTTTTCAACGTAAGAGTCCCAAAACAACCTCTTTTTCTATTTTTTTTCCCTCTTTTTTGAAGCTGGCATAAGAAAAAGTTGAAACCAAACTATATAACAGAGAATATTTGGAATTTCATGGGTAACGTGCCAAGCACAGCATTTGTTGAATTTGAGCTGAAATGATCTGGTAGTCACTTTAGTAAACTGGCAGCCTTACTGGTTTACTTGGCATTTATTTTTACCTTGGTGGGGAAAAAATGACTCTCGTGAGAAAATAAAATACCTTACTTAAGTCCTGTAGAAGTCCAGATCCAGTCTTCCTGGCACCCACTTGTAGACACATTGGCATTTACAGAAAGAACTGTGTGCTAGGCCTGCATGGTAGGAGGCTAACTCAACAGAGAGGAGTCAGAGACCTTTTAGGCTATGAGTAACCCATGGCAGACTTTCACAAAACAAAACACACAGCAGACCTTTGTCTTGGAAAGCAAAGCCCACTCAGTGGTTTCAAGGCCTCTTTCAACCCCCCAATCAGGAGGAACCTGCACCATTTTCTACTCACTGAGATGTCCCCCATGTAAATGGCACTTTAAAATGTATAGCCCAGGCTGGGCCTGACTCAGGAGTTAAGAGCAGGGGGCTGTTTTCACAAAGGACCCAGGATTCAGCACTCCTCCACAGCCATGCACAGACACACACAGACACAGAGACATACAAACACACAGACATACACAGGCACATACTTAGACACACAGAGACACAGACACACACAGATACATACCCACAGACACAGAGACATACAAACACACAGATACATACTCAGACAGAGACACAGACATACAAATGTATACCCATACACAGATACATACCCAGAGACAGACATACACATATACACACATACCTACACACAGACACAGAGACACAGAGACACAGAGACACAGAGACCGAAACACAGAAACACACAGATATATATGCACACACAGGTACACTGAAGTAAATCTTTAAAAAAAACTTATGCTCCAATAGGTCACATGATACCAAGAGCACCAGGACTGACTGCAAAGCCAGAGTGCCTATGCACACAAGGGCGAAGGCAGCCAGCCTCACTGGCATGTGCTTCTCTTCCTCAAAGCACGAGCTGCGGTCACTTCACCAGTCCTCCAGGATCTGCATCTACCAATAATGAACACCTTTGCGTTTCGTTCTAAATGTGTTCAGTCACAACACACTCAGTTACAATAATGGTATGATGAGCACATGATCTTTACCCTAAATATCTTTGGGTAATATTTTACCCAGATTTCTCAGTAATAGTTAGTTTTAAAAAGTTACAAGGGCAGGATATGGTGGCATACACCTTTAATGCCAGCACTTGGCAGAGGCAAGTGGAGCTCCTTGAGTTCAAGGCCAATCAGAGCTATAGAGTGAGACACCCAACTCAAAATAAACAAATAAATAAATAAATGAAATAAAAGGAACTACAATACGGAAGAACATACTTTAAAAAAGTAAATCTAATTTTTAATATTTGAAAACAGTTTCTACCCATGAACTCATACTGGTTATTTTCCTGATCACAGCCTCAATCCCAAACTGATGCTACTTCAAGTACAGGAAACAACAGACAGGACAGAAAGGGAAACTCGAGTGACAGGAGGAGGGGCTACCTCAGGAGTGTGTTTGCCTAGAGTGCAGGCAGAAGGCCTGTGTGTGACCCCCAGCACTGCCCCCACTACGAAAGGCACAGACCTGTAAGGAAGCTTGGCCTCCATCATGAATCAGCTTGCTACAATACGGAAGGCTAGCAGGACACACCACCAAAGTGAAACATAGTACATACATTTTTCAGGAATATTCACTAAGTTACACTTGACCCAAAGTCTCAATACATTTAAAAGAACTAAATTCACACAAAATATTCTTTCAGATAACATAAGTAAACAAAAAATAAACAGGTAGTTAAAACCAAATGTAAGTCCACTTAGAAAGCAAAGAAATGACAAAAGTCAATAAATGTAAACATGTCTAAAACCTCCTGGAATATAGACATGGCTGTGGCAACGACATTTATAACTCAAAATATTTAAACCACAAACAAATTAAAGCCTAAATTAAATTATCTAAGCTTCCTGCTAATAAACAGAAAAAAATAAAATTAAACTCCAAATAAGTAAATGAAAAAATATAACAATAAAGAAAAGCACTTAATTTGGTGGAATATAACAAAAACACATCACAGAGAAAAATCAACATATACAAGAGCTTGTCTGAAAAGTATCAATAAAGCCAGAGTTGGTGGCTACACCTTTAATCCTAGCACTCTGGAGACAGTGGCAGGCAGATCTCTTGAGTTTGAGGACAGCCTGGGCTACAGAGTCAGTCCCCAGAGAGCCAAAGATACACAATAAAACTGTCTGGAAAGGAAAAGGAAGGAAGGAAGGAAGGAAGGAAGGAAGGAAGGAAGGGAGGGAGGGAGGGAGGGAGGGAGGGAGGGAGGGAGGACAATAAAACCATAAGCTTCCTGACTGGTGGATGAGCAGGGGAACAGGAGGGAGAGCGGGAGGCTGGGGAGGGAGGCAGGAAGGAGATGTTGAGCCTGTGGAAGAGAGTGCTAGTCAGTGACAGCCACCAGGAATGAAGAAAGACACACCACTACAGGCATTACAGACGGACAACTCTATGAATATATATTTGATCATTTAGATAACTGAGCAAGCTAACTAAAATCATATTATCAAGAAGGCTCAAGAACAGAAAGTTTCATTAGCTTTATTATCTACTGAATACAGTTTTCTTACTTTTTTTCCTTTTGTTGATTTTTGGAGACGGGGGTTTCTCTGTGTAGCCCCGCTGTCCAGTAACTTGCTCTGTAGAACCAGGTGGGCCGTGAACCTGCTTCTGCCTCTCTAGCACTGAGATTAAAGGCCTGTGCCACTGCTCAGCTTAAATACAGTTTTCAATGAAAAAGTCTTGCAACAAAGAAATCCCAGAGCCTTCACTACTGTCACAAAATGTTTCAACATCAACATTTCTAGAGTGTAGGACGAAGAAAATTCAGTACCAAGTTATGTTCTGAGGCCCGTTTTAAACTGATCCCAAAACTAGATGAGGACATTCACAAGAAAACTACCAATCACTGTCTCCATGAATGTACATGAGAAACACCCATAAAACAATAGCAAATAGAAAAATGTTTATAAATTATACACTGTGACTGAGTGTACTTGGTCAGGAATGGACTCCTGGTTTAATGTTCAAAATTCATTCACTATGAACCACCCTATCGACAAAATAGAGGGAAGAAACCTCTGTTACCTCAATAGATGCCAAACAAAACAAGGGCCCAACTAGCCACCCATCCATGACTAAGGCTCAAGGCAAGTCCTCGCTTCTTATCTAACATACATACATATAATATATTATATATATATAATTATAATATATAATATATACACATATAATTATAATCTATATAAATACATATACTGTATGCATATAATAATATATATATAACAATATACATACTAGAGGTCCTGTTCAATGCAGTAGGATTGAAAACAAAAGAAAGAAAAGCACAAAAGATACACAGGCTAGAAAAGGAAAACCTTTTCTATTAACATGGTACACTGAGAACTAAAGGTCCTGCTACAATATGTAATGATCCAAAGACAAGGCCATGCGATTTGATATTGTTAAGATGACAAATCTTTTCAGATTAACCTATAAATGCAATGAAATTTCAACATAATAGTGTTTGGTCTTTTTTTTTTTTTTTTTTTTTTTTAATTTTAAAACAAAACTCAAGAAGGTATTCCTCCATTTGGAAGTGTAAGGGTCTATGAACAGACATAAGATAAAAAAGGAGAAGCGAGGGAGAGGGGATAATAATAGAGAATTCAACTATGTATCATAATTATTAACAACAGGAGGAAGACAGACAGCAAGGAACACAATCCAGAACACACCTCTAAAAGAACATTCAACTAACTTTCAGCAGCTACCAAAGAACTTCAAGGGGAGTTTTCAGCTAATGGTGCCGAGTATGTATCTATTTATATATATATATAAAAAATCAGTCTTAACCCTCTTTTCACCTGCATGTAATATCAGCTTGAAGAGGGTTCTGACCCAATCACAAGAAGCAGCTCAAAGACAGCATAGAGGATGTACTTATCTCATAATTTATTAGAAGCAAAGAAAAAAATAGCAGACTGGACCTTATCAAAGGTCAAACAGCTGCCCTTAGAAAAACACCGCAAAATGATTAAGCAAGTGGGTTTGTCGGCGTATGCCTGTGAACCAGTACGGAGCAGAGTACAAAGCAGGCCTGGTCTACAGCGTTTCAGACCAGCCAGGGATACAGGGCAAGATCCTGGCAAGATCCTATCTCAAACACCAAACAAACAAAACACCACAAGCAAAGAGAGTAAGTGAAATCTGGGGTGACAATGTCATACATACATCAGCAAAACAAGTTATTTGACAAATGGCTGGCTGATAGGAAAAAAATGTAACTTAACATTCTTCAATCCAATAAAAATGGACCAAAGATTTGTTCAAATGATTCAACAAAACACACATGGCAATGAGCATCTGAAGCAACAGCTTTAGAGCACAGAGGTGCACACCAAAGCCACCACCGTGCTGTCCCCACCTGAAGGGGTGAAGTTCTAAGTATCAGATGCTGGTGAGGAGGAACAACCACATGATAAGTAAAAATGTAGGAAAATGTTTTTAACTCCAAAACTGGGTAAATGGTGGAATACTACCTAGAGAGAAAAGAAAACTTACTCACTCAACATGAATAAACCCTTTAGGCAACACTCTGAGAGAAGAGCCTGACACAGACAGACTACCTGGAGAATGCCAGCATCCGACAGGAGGGCGGCAGATGAAGGCAGAGATGCTCCAGCACTGTACCGTGCCCATCCAGTCAGCTACGCCGAGACTCTCACACCCCTACACAAACACCTGATGCACCAACTTACTGCAATTATCAAAGCAAGGCCAATATCCCACTGACGGACAACATGTCCCTTGTGACCCGGCTCTCACCTGCTTCAGCCAGTGGTCTTGGTGCTGTATCTTGCCTCCCATACCATGGGACTGCTTTTCCCTGGCCTTGGGCTCACTCCCCAGATATGTCCACAGCTCAGGCCATCATTATTTTCAGATCTCTCATCTGTGTCGCCTTCACAGAAACGACTGTTCACAAGACCTGAATTATGTTGAAATTTTTCCTACTCTAAGATCCATCCTCCCCTCAGCACTCAGCCTCTATGGCACTCTCCATATCCTAATGGCGCCAAGGTGAGCATTCCTGATCTGAAAACCTGTCACCTAACGCTATAATCTGAAATGCTTGGAAGACTGACATGAAGCCTCAAGTGGGAGACTCAGCACCTGATCTGATAATTACAGTGCAGATGCACTGAAAATATCACAAAATTATTTTCAGGTCATTCATGTAAGACGTAAATTTCATGTCTAGACTGGACTCCTTTCCCTAAGATATTCTATATGTTTATAAATATTCTAAGTAAAAAAACATAACAATAACAACAACAAAACACCCTAAAATTTTAAACCATTCTGGCCCTAAGCGCCATGGGAGAGAGAAGCCCATCCCTTCAGTACTTAGGCGGTGACAGGCTGCCCCTGCAGAGAGCAGCTCCACGAAAGGCAGCCTCTAGTCTTGTCCTCTGCGCAGCCTGTGTCCACAGGGGCCTCGCCCAGCGCAGTGCTAGGAGACAGCTGTGGGTTTACTTCCTGCTTGCCCCATGCCTAATGAACGCTAGAGGTGAACCTCTGTTGAACAAGCCCGTGATCAAGCTCAGCCATGGAACCCACCTGCAACTGTTGCTGTAGGTGAGTAATTTCGGCAATCCTCAGCTCTCTGGACTTGTTCGTGCTCTCAATTTCCTGCCTCTGGGTTGCCAGTCGACACCTGATATCCTGAAGTTTTCCTTCTAGCTGATGCTTTTTGTCATTCTTCAATAAAGGAAAATGACAGGGTGAGTGTGAGGTCAACACCCCAATGCTGGGCTGATGCAGTGCAAGCCACACTCACCAGAGCTTCTAACTCAAACTCCAGAGTCTTCCTCCTCGCCTTCAGGACCACGATGCCCTCCTGCTCTTTGTTCCTCTGAGTCAGGAGTTCCTGTCTCCGGTTCCGTTCCCATTCAAGCTGTCGCTGCCGTTCGAGTTCCCGCTTTGCCGCCTGTGGTTACAGACAGTTTAGTAATTCCTTGATTCTGACACTAGGCAATGTTTCTTTTTTATAAAATGCCTAGTAAGCCCCTTCTTCTAATGGTGAAACATCTTACAGGGCTCACCTAACACCGGCTCTGACTGAGTTACCTTACAGGGATGAGAACTGACCGCGCCCATTCCTCACGCCTCCCAGGAAGCACAGTGGGCTAGGTAAACATGTCCTTGTTGACACACTCAAGAAGGAAGGGGTTTCTGTATCTAGTAAAGTCAAATTAAAATCTTCAGGGACAATACTAAATAAACTTGTTTTTCTTCTGCTGAAGGAGAAGTTGCTGCCTGTGAGTTGAACGTTCCTTGTCCAGATGATGACGGGGACCATCCCTAGGTGTCTGCATGGCCTCACCGGTGAACCACTCCTAATGTGAAAGTCCCATATCTAACTATTTGAGGGGAGTTTTCAGTCTGGAAGCATTTGGCATTCAGGTTTACACATTGGGCGCACCCTAAACATATCTGTACTGGCTGGTTTTGTATCAGCTTGACCCAACCTAGAGTCAGTGGACAGGGAGGAGCCTCAGCTGAGGACATGCCTCCATGAGATGCAGCTGTAAGGCATTTTCTCAATTCGTGATGAGTGGAGGAGGGCCCAGTCCATGGTGGGTGGTGCCATCCCTGGACTGGTGGTCTTGGGTTCTCTAACAAAGCACACTGAGCAAACCAGGGAGCAGCACACTTCCATGGCCTCTGCATTAGCTACTGCCTCCAGGGTCCTGCCCTGTTTGCGTTCCTGTCCTGACCTCCTTTGGAGATAAACAGTGATGTAGGAATGAGAGCTAAGCAAACCCTTTCTCTCCCCAACTTGCTTTTTGGTCATGCTGTTCTGTCACAGTCATAGAAACCCTACGACAACATCTCGAGTTTAGAAGCCTGGGATTCCCACCTTCCTAATCACACATTTTCTTCTTAAACATAAAAGCTGTAGTTTCAAAGCATCAACCTAGTCTACAATGACTGCTAGGTAGGGCACATGGCACTTAGTGTGACTGCTCCTCACATCACAAGCTCTCAGCTACACTGAGACACCCTGGAGGACAGCCGGAGCTTGGCCATCTCTGTTTCTTCGGGGACTAGTGATGTCCCCATCTGTTCAATCCCTAGCATCAAATAAATGAACATAAAGCCCTATTAAAAACTGTATTGATTTCCTTGAACACAAAGCTGCTAATGACAACACACTGTTTCTAACGCACTAACTAGAAGATGATATTAAAACTTTTAAGATTTATTTTTATTTTATATGCATTGGTGTTTTGACTGCATGTATGTCTGAAGGTGCCAGATCCCCTAGAATTTGAGCTACAGACAGTTGTGAGCTGCCATGTGGGTGCTGGGAATTGAACCCTGGTCCTCTGGAAAAGCAGCCAGAACTCTTAACCACTGAGCCTTCTCTCCAGCCCCACCATAACATTTTTAATAAGGAAAACTTGTTTTTTTATCTGGTTGATATGGGAGGATGGTGGCAATGCTTTTGCAGCAATACACTCAAACAAGACAGACAAGAAGTGGCTTCCACTATCCGGGTGGAATTCACCCCACCAAAGTCACCCCTTCTATTAACAGGCAAATAAAGACTATGTGAGTTAGCACTCCCAGGTGCTGGGGTAAAGAGTGGGTGGGGAGCAGCTGGTCACTGGGTCCTGACTCGTTCTGGAAGAGATGATTACGATGACTGGGCAACTCTGGATACACTGAACCTCAGCCTGCTGCAGGAGCGAGGCCCACTGCTCACCTCCCGCCTCTCCATCTCCTTCCTTCTCTCCTCCTCTCTCTGCCTCTCCAGCTCCCGCTGCTTTTCTAGCTGTTTCTCCAGCTCTAGCTGTCTCTTGCGCTCCTGTTCCTGGCGCTCCCGCTCTTTCCTCTCTTGCTCGGCGCGCTCCAGCTGAGCCAGCCGCTCCTGCTCTTTGCGCTGCTGCTCCAGGAGAGCTTGCCTGCGCTTCTCCAGCTCCAGATTGCCTCGCTCGAAGTTCTCCCGCTTCTTATCTTCAAATGTCACTAAACAAAGCAGACATCAGTGATGGGAAAGTCACTGTCAGAGGAAAACTCAGGTGCATGATGCAATACTAGCATAAGCCCAGAACTGCCCAGGCCCCTGGGATGCCCTTGACTGCAGGAGAAAACAAAGCAAAGCAAAGCCAAAATGCCCTGACGGTGAGCTTTCCTGTTTAAACCATACACGAATGTTTACTGCCAACAGAAAAAGACAATCCCAAATCTAACAATCTTGTGTTTGATGACGATACCTCATTTCCACCATTATCAGAGTGTGGCAGTCACACACAGGGACAGATCCTTCTTCTCAGCCCCACTCCTCCAACTCATTTGGAGATGCATTTCCTACACTCTTCTCCATGTTGGCCAACCACAGGTAGATTTAGCATGCCCACACAAACTCCACGTTCTCTGGAGCAGTTCATTTTTCTGTGCCTTAAATCTTAGTAGAAACTACGTGTGACAGCATGTACCTGCAATCCCAGCATGCACTCAGAGACTCAGGAAGATTGCTGTGAGATCAGCCAGCTTAAGTGACATATCAAGACCCTTATTTTGCAGAAAATGACCAACCTAGTATAATATTCTTGAGACTATAATGAGAGTAATATTTAAATTTTTCACTATACTTACATACAGCCTTGCTCATAGGTCATTTACAGTAAGTATTTTGTCACCGAACCAAACTGAAAAGCAGTATAATCATCTGGAGAGTGAGCGTGTCAGTCAATCAATTAAGTGGGGAGCACAGGAAACGCAGCGGGGACAGTGGCACAGTAGTTAGGATGGAGAGACTTAATGAATGTAAACTTCTGAGCAGCAGCCTCATCTCATAGATAGTGCAGAGCCATGTCATCATAGACTAACTTAATAGCATCAGAGATTTGCCATTAAAATGACGGTTATTTAAAAATCAGCTCACATTAAAACTAAAACATGCTCCTATGGTTTGCAAAATAAAATAATGATAAGTGACTCTCGTCATTGCTGCATTGGTGACCAAGAAACCACCTCAACAGCAAAGTTTAGTGCTCTATATTCCATAGAAATGACCTATAAACGTTTGTTTCACAGGAGACAATCAGACCCCACTTAAAGGATGGAATAAAGGTGCATAAGGACATTCTCATCAGCAATTCCAAAAGTGCCTGCGCCTGCCTACGGGCGGCTGCAGTGACGGCCAAGTGTCAGAAACTAAGTGTATTTCTGCTAGAGGTCTCCCTCAGCTACTTGGCTTCAGGGCCACTCACCAGGCAGCTTTTTCTCTAACTGCTGCTCATCCTCTGACGATGGCTCCTCGGGCAGCCTCTGATCCACAGATGAAGAGCTTATGACGGACATCCCACTGCCAGAGCGAACTCTTCTGCAGAGAGACAGGAGAGCATCACAAAGCTGTGGGCAGCACCACTCCTGGCAGAGGAAGGAAGGGCTGACCACCTCACACCATGGAGCAGGCTTCACCAGTGACTGAAAGATTTGGTTTTCTCTTCTTACAAATTTTAAATGAACAATTAAATGTCAGTGGTGACACATGCTTGCATGTGTAAGATCCTGGGCTTGATCTCATCCTCAGCGCTCTCCAAACCATCATGCCCCCCCCCCCCCAAAACCAATGAACAACTTAGAACTGCCATATATGAGTTAGAGCAATCCACGAGGGCTGACTATGTAAGCACTCAGTGCAGAAGTAATTCTCAACTTCCCCAAGGAAGGCGCCAGTGCAGCTAACTGGGGTCAAAGCCTTCCCTTTAGAAACACTATTTTAGTCCCTCCTAAGCACAACATGTACTAATTAATCATCCTGAAAACACATCAACTCCTTTATTAAGAAGTGTCACATTAAACCCTTAGGCCTTGTCAGAAACACTCCCTCAGCTGGGTGTGGGCTGCACGGCTTTAGTTCCAGCACTCACAAGGCAGAGGAAGATAGAGCCTCAAGAATTCAAGGCTAGTTTGATCCACACAGTGAGTTCTAGGACAGCAGGGCTACAGAGTGAGATCCTGTCTCAGTCTCTCATTCTTTATAAAGCCATCCTGAAATGTTCCTGAGGCTGTAGGGTGTTGGTGCCTGCCACTCCCTGCCTGTGGAGTTCCAGTTCCCTCCCAGTGTCACACAAAGTAGAAATTGATGGCTCCATGGCTCTTCATTTAATAGAGACTGTGCCCAAGCCGCACCTGAAATCTGACGACTCCACAGATAAACTCAGGTCTTATGTTGTCTCTTACCAGGTAAATGGAGCATTCTGGGATGGGATATTCATACACTACCATGTGGGTAGGGGTGGCAATCATTGCAGGCTTCTCCTGACTATATCTCAGGGGTGTTCTTGACATCTTCTGAGTCTGTTATTAATTTTTAAGAACTGTTTTCCTGATTATAATTTCTATATTCCCAGCATCTCTGTGAATTCTTGACTGTGTATGACTTGCAGGCATGATCTCTCATTTCCTACATGTCTGCTCATTCAGGTTCTCCTTCTCTGTGAGCTTTCAGTTTCTGGTGAGCTTCCGTACTAGGTGGGCACAGACACGAAGAGCCTTGTCTTGTACTTGATTTCTTCTACTGTACAGAGTACAGAGTACAGTAGACCAGAGTGAGCCCAGGCTTAACGGGGAACTGAGATTAACCCTTCAATTCATGGAGAGTTGATCTTCATGCTAGCAAAGGAAACAGCCAAGTTTGGAATCCATGCAAAATTCTTTCAAGAATAAAATGTTACTCACCTAAAGGAAGGAGGGATGTATTCAGGAGGCAGGACAGGCGGCAGTGGCTGACCAGACATGGCAACATCAATTAAGTGCATAGCTAGGATAAATTCTTCTGCAGTGAGTTTTCCATCTTGATCAATGTCAGAAAGGTTCCTAATTCAACAAAAAAAATTCATGCAATCCGGTTCACGAAAATGCACAGTTCTTACTATTCACTAGCAAGATGCAAAGTTCTATTTCCTTACTCTGATTCTGAGCCAAAAGAATCCTTCTGTGTGCCAGCTTATAGAACCAGTACTGTTTCAGACTACTGGAAGGATCAAGAAGGACAATGCATACAGTTGGGACCGCTCTCAGCATCTGACAGATGTTTACTATAGTTGTAATGACCCTCTCTAGATCCCTGCAAGCCCATTTAACCCGTATCATACTCAAGTTCTACCTGCTAGACAAAAGACTGACAAAATAAAGGAGAACACAGCAAACTACTTCATGGTCTGTAAGACACGGCAGCCCTGTCATACCAAATTTAACTCTTAGCAAGAAGTAATGGACAACATATAAATAAATGAGCATGTCCGTGTTTACAATGAAACCATCTACAAAGGTGGGTCAGATTCACCCAGGGGCCATTCAGTATCTAGGGGTTGATTTTTCTGGCCTCCAGTCTCTCTGGAGTTGGGGACATTTCTCCCACCTCACTGTAGCAATCCAATCATCATCAGCCTTAAAGATGAACTTGCCCAAGTAACCAATGCAGTAAACTGGTGATTTTCAATCACATTCAGGAGATGTTAGAGTACACATTTACCCACGAGAAGGTCAACAGCACAAGCTACTTTAGGGTAAGTCAGACTAATGGTCTTTAAAACTCTCATTCTCCCCCAGAAACTGGCTAAGAGCCACCAAAAGTAAAGTTTTGTTTTGTTTTTTTTTTTTTTTAGTGTGAAGAAGAAAAATATAACATTCTAGTAGTGATGCCTCAAATGTCTGAAGAGGTAAATCATCAATGAAAAGTGGAAGAAAATATGGCGGCACTGACCCATCTCAGAGGGCCCTGGGATGCTAGTCAGGGCAGACCTCAAGAGTCTGCATGTGTCACAGGTGGGGAACACTCAGTAGTTGGTCTGTTCTAAGGAAAAGGCAGACTCTCCGCTACACAGAAGGGAGAGCAAGGGAGCAATGCGCTCAGCCCTTGCGGAGCAGATGCACCACCCTGAACCTTACGCCAACACTTGGCGTGTGCACAGTAGACATCAGGCCTGTTTTCCAGGCAGCCAGCAACACACAACTAAAAGAGGCATGCTTCAGAAGAAATCATTCTCATTCTAGAAAGACAGACAGGAAGGAAGGAAGGAAGGAAGGAAGGAAGGAAGGAAGGAAGGAAGGAAGGAAGGAAGGACAAGAAAAAGAAGTATATGATTTTGGTTAGCATTTAAATGTAAGGAAGCTTGCCCAGCTGGAGCAACACTCATTAGGGCCTATTGGAAGTTACTACGTACTAGCAGGGAGGGACACTGTGTGCATCTCAAAGGAAGTACACGCACTACATCACCAGTCTTACCCCAAAGAGCAAAAAACAAAGTGAACTCTGACCAGTTCTGAAGAGGGTGATGCAGTGCCTCAAGAGGCACGTTCTGGGTTGGCTACCAGTACAGATGATCCAATGAGTAGAAGCCAGAGATGGTACAATGCACAGGGCAGCCCAAAATAAAGAATTACCATCCCCAAGTGTCACAGTGCCAAAACTGCAAAGCTTCACTCTACATCAAATTTTCATTTTACAGGAAATATAGAAAAAAATTGAACACCACCAGAGGAATACAACAAAGTCAAGCCACCAGGAAACTGTTCAATTAATGACCTCATTTGTTTTGGGAAGACCTGGGGTGCAAGTAGAGAACAAGAAAGGGTAATGCAGGGATTAAAGGGGACTTTTGCAATATATCAATTAATGAGAAGAAGAGACAGCTCAGCGGTTATGAGCACTAATTGCTCTGTCAGAGGCCCCAGGTTTGGTTCCCAGCACTACAGAGTGGGCCTCACAGTCACCTTACCCCAGAACCAGGGGATGTGCTGCCGTCCTCTGCAGCTGGCCTTTGGCTACTCTGTGGGTTCTTCTTTCTTATACCTTTCTCCACATTGTTTTCTACCCTTTCAACCTCCTAACACTAGATAAGAGAGAAAAAAAGATAGAGGGGAAAGGAAAGAGATCCCTGATTAAAGTTAAGGGTTGGGCGATGTCATCATTAGACTTCCTGCTGATTAAGGGCAGCACGTTCCTGGGACAAGTTTGATCTTTGCTATCAGGATACCTCATTTCTTCTTGTTGTTGTTTCTTCTTTGTGTATGACTACTTAACAAACTGCAAACAATAACCCACCACCCCTTTTAGGGCCCTAGCATTTATATACACTAAAAAGTCCTCAGAATTACAAATGTCACACAATGGCAGAAAGTACCTGCAGCTGGCAAAATCACACCCCTGTCAGAGCATGAGGCAAATCATAGTCGGCTGCTGTGGACAATCTGAAGCAGCCCCATATCCCACACCTGGGATTAAATGAAAACATTATGGTGGTTTGAATATGCTTGGGCCAGGGAGTGGCACTATCAGGAGGTGTGGCCTTGTTGGAGAAAGTATGCCATTATGGGCAGGGGCTTTAAGACCCTCCTCATAACCACTAAGAACCAGTCTTCTAGCAGCCTTCAGATAAAGATGTAGAACTCTCAGCTACTCTTACCAAGCCTGCCTGGATGCTGCCATGTTCCCACCTTGATAATGGACTGAACCTCTGAATCTGTAAGCCAGCCCCAATTAAATGTTGTCCTTATAAGACTTTCCTTGGTCATGGTGTCTGTTCGTTGCAGTAAAACCAGAACTAAGACAAACATATTCCCATAATATTTCTGTGTTTTTAAAAGAAATAAAGATTCTCACTATACTCTTCTGATCTCCAAGGGCACCAGGCATGTACTTGGTACACAGACATATATGTAGACAACACACACACAGACACACACACACACACACACACACACACACATATGCACAATCATTAAAAGAAATTTAAATATATGAATTAAATATTGAATAGGTTTGTTTCACTCCTTTGAACAAATAAAACTATAAAAACTATTAGCTGATGTAAGGCATTTGAAGATTAGCTCACTAATTTGAAATGAATGACTACTTAAATATATAGGTGAACTCCTGGCATAATGGTTATAGTTAAAGAAAAAACTTAAGTATTTATAGGTAAAAAAATATGGAGGTTTGGTCTGAAGTCATTGAGAAAAAGTAATCTGGTCTTGGGTTAAGTATTGTTAGCCACGGGCTAGAGATGGATCAGCAATTAAGAGCACTGACAGCTCTTCCAGAGGTTCAAATCCCAGCACTCACATGGCAGCTCACAACTGTGTATAACTCCAAGATCTGACATCTTCACACAAACATACATGCAGGCAAAACACCAATGCACATAAAATGAAAATAAATAAGTTATTAAAAGAAAAAAGAATTGTTAGACTATGCTTCAAGTTCTCAGGGCTTGTTGTGTCATTGAAGAGCAGAGATTATCACAGCTCACTTAAAAACTAGGCATATTCCATCCTCTCTAAATAAGAACGTGAATCTCAAATCCTGTGAGGAAAACGCACCTTAAGTAAGTTTCTACTTTATACAAACTGAGGAACTTGTACTTCCTTACCATATGGAAGCCAGCTGAGCCTGGGGTAAACTTGATTGCATGAGAATAGTTCTTGCTTGGGGACCTAAGCGGAAACCAAGAAAGGGCACAGAGGTGAGTCAATCAAGCATTCCCTGAGAGTCCAGAGGCTGCATGCAGGTCCCCACAGTCTCATGCAGCCACAACACCACACTCCTTCCGCGAAATTATCCGGAGCTCTGGGAAAGGAAATGAAGCTCCAGCAGAAGGGAAGAAACAGAAAGCCCAGGAGAGCAGGACTCAGCTGACCAGATGACCAGTGAGGAGTGAGGATATGAAAGACTACAGTTTCAGGCTGGCTGTGCTGCTGTAAGTCAAGTCCCAGCACTAGGGGCGCAGAGGCAAGAGGATCTCTGTGAGTTCCAAGCCAGCCTGGTCTACAAAACAGGTTTTAGGAAAGCTGAGGCTGTTACAGAGAAACCCTGTCTCAAAACACCAAAGGCTAGCGCTTCAAACACACTGCCCCTTTGGACAGATTATTCCTTTTTTTGTGTTGGGCTTTTATTTATAAATGGAGACTTAATACCTACAGATTGAATATCTTCTGCCACAGATACCACCAGCTGACTTCATCATGGATGAAGGGAAGAGTAAGAGACTTGTAGAGAAAGAGGTCTTAGCAGGCCCTCTAACAGCACCGATACATACAGCAACCAAAGCATGTGAGTAGCTAAAGGTCACGCCAAAGTTATTAGAATTTCAACTTTCCTTTCAAAATCAGGTTTCTGAGGTTAAGATAATGATAAGCATCTTCATTCCTAGCACAGAAGAATTTTAGCTCTAAGATTAAAAACTGTAATGGCAGATTTTGAGTGCTGGGCCAGTGTCAGGAAAAGGCAGTCACAGCACAGCCCTGTCTCAAAGGTGTAGTCCCAGGAACACCCATGGAAACAAGGAACGGGAAGCTGTAGCGATGGCATTGGGAAGATTCCTTTCCCAAGTATAAACTTCAGATCTCCATTAGCTCCCAAGTGTCCCCTTTGTGAGACACAAAGGGATGTGTCCTTGCACAGCCAGGAGCAGAGGCTGTGATGTCCTCAAATGAAGGGAGGCATCCTAACCAGCAAGATGCTGCAGGCCCCGTTCCTGAGGGCGGGGGTGGGGGGTGGGGGGTGGGGTGTGTGTGGTGGTTAGCTCCCCACTCACAGGCCTGCTCACGTCCAGGGCTTGTGAGCACATCTGTGACCCATGTGAGAAACCGTAACACCAAGCTTGGCACCACATACATGCACAGTATCCAGCAGGTGATAGTTATCATTTCTATTACTGCAAATATTTTTACCTTTTTTTATATATAACATATTGGCAGAAAAGTGCACATCAGTGTACAAATGCAAACACACATGATGTATACAGTTTCTTAGAACTCACTTTCTAAGTTGACTGCCAAAGAGAATTCACCTGGCACCTCAGGAGCATCCCTTTCCCTCTCCTCTTTGACTCTCCCAGCGAGAAGAGTCAACTTCTAATGCTTCTGTTAGGCCTGGCTAGCTCTGCTCAGTATATCACATGTGGCTGTAACCAGAACCCTCACTGCTACACACTTCGTCACTGTGGGATTACGTCACAAGCACCCACTAGACTTCAGTGACACTCGGGCAGCTTCAAGATGGGTGTTCTTATGAACGGTAAACAGTCTGTTTTGGCAAACATATAAACATATTTGGGAGTGTTGGGAGTATTAAGCATTAAATAATTTTTATGACTAATGTAAAGAGTCTCAAGTTACTACAGCATACTGAAATGAAGGCGGCTTGCTGACCACTTTCTTTAGACTGCAACACTACTCAGATAGCTTGCACCATGAACACAACAGAGTCTGGGGGGCGGGGGTGGGCAGCCTTTACTTGTTACAGCTCTCTCCACTCAGAAGCAGTGTGCATCCGCTTCAGACACACAGCACACAGCAGCTGTGGAGAACCGACCATGTCTACCCAGGTGCCAGGAGACTTGCATTCCAGTCTTTGCCTGATATTAGTGAGACAAGTTACCTTACCTCTGAAATGAATGAAATGTTAACCAAGACCAGGCTGGCAGATGATGGCACACAGGCCAGCCAGGACTGCTCATGCATTTATCAACACTTTTATTGAAACTCCTTTTGTGTGCACTCATCTGAGGATGAGAAGAATGGCTACTGCTGTGCAGCTGGCCACACACATCCACGCAGCTTATATGAGGACACGTGGCTGACAAGCCTACAGCGTGGGCTACCTTACTCCTCACGGAAAAGTTTATTGCTCCTTGTCCTGGAAGATCACAGCTATCTCTAAAATCGGAACCCTTGTTGTAAACATCAAAACAGATCCAGTAAGTAAGGCAGGATTTTAACGAGTGCCAGAATTGAGCTTTGACCTGGCAGAACTTCTCTGTAGCCGCACATACATAATGGAGCATCGGTGTTAGAGTACCGCTCACAGGAAGCTCTCAGAGACAAGTGAAATCTCAACTCTACAAACTCCATTATGCGCCTCCGCGTCTGCCGAGGGAACCTGAACACGGAAAAGATGTAATTATATGGACCTGATGCTTTGTGTCCATCGGAGGGAGACTAACACGGGCTCTCACACTTATCCGATACATAACCACACGGTGTACTCACGTTTCAGAACCCAACCCAGCACTGAAACACATCTCTGAGATAAAGCACTAACAGGCTCACAGAACTTCCAGGGTGGCCACACAACCTAATGGTCAGCTCTCTCTAGTTGGCCTGATGCTTTTCATCATGGTATAACTTATTCTTAAGTACTCTTTTTGATATTTCAATATTGTTACGTCATTTGTCCCTTACTTTTCCTCCCTAACTGTTACATATGTGTATATATGTTCATGTTTTATATATATACATATATGTATATGTATTAGATAATTTAACCAGCTCAGTTCCTATATCCTGTTTGTATATGTGTTTCAGGCTTGTCAACATGGCTGCCTAAACACACTCGGAACAAGAATGACACCAGTACATGTGCTCACTCACGTGGATGGAGGAACGCTCACAAGGCCTCAACCCTAGACAAAGAACTGCAGGCCTTGTTTTTTGAAAGCACAGGATAACATATATCAAATCATGTGAGCGGAAAGGAGTGTGTGTGTAGCCAGCTGTGTCAATTAAGTCACCAGGAAATGCTTGGGGGAAGTGAGGGTCATTCTACAGATGGGCCAGGTGGCATCCCAACACACTCTGTAGAGCCAGAACTTGAAGACACCGAGACGCATGTGAAAATGGAGCAGGATGCTGACAGGACCCATTCAGAACACGTGATGACACGCGCAGGTGCCATGGGCATTTGCCTCGGGCTGAGCCATGGGTCAGTTAGGTGGCAGGGCATGCACCATTCAGGAAGGAGCTGCATAGAATTCGCTCTCTCTGATTTCTTTGCTGTTTCTCATCCTGCTATAATTTATTTTTAGATATTCTTGAGATGACACTATCATTCTATCATTTGCCTCTTCCTTTTCGTCCCTAATTGTTGTTACATCTGTATATGTGTGTATACATCTGTATATGTGTGTATACATCTGTATATGTGTGTATACATCTGTATATGTGTGTATACATCTGTATATGTGTGTATACATCTGTATATGTGTGTATACATCTGTATATGTGTGTATACATATGTATATGTGTGTATACATATGTATATGTGTGTATACATCTGTATGTTACTTAAATACATAAAAATTCCTATATAATAACCTGCTCAGTTCGCATAATCTTTCTCTATGTGTATGTTTTCAGGCCCATCAGTGTGTCTAATAAACTAAAGATAGCAGCCGCTGTGAGCGCAGGAGTGAAGGACGGACAAGCACAGCCTAGATACTTCTCTAAGTCACTGGCCTGGTGTTCAGAACACAAGACCATTGCAACTGTAGGCTTGAAGCTACGGAACTAGATTAAGAAGCTATAAGTATGTGCTTTCATTTTAAAACATAATGATGACTGCCAGTATCTGGCTCGTGGATAAAATTTACACCTTAAATGCTTGCTGGAACAAACTAGAAAATCTTACTTTTGGCCTTAGATTTTTAAAGGTTTTATATTCAAGTGTCTAGGTCATATCTTCAGAATATAGGTAATACCTTTATCACTCATAAAACATACATCCCAACATGAAAGAATACTAAACCAATTCACAATGGAACACTAATACCAACTAATACCAATAATGTTCTCAAGAAATACTGAGTGTGTATGGAGCATGGTTTTAAGCATACCCCCTCAAAATGACATCAACGAGTATTTTCTCAGTGCCTGCAAAGGCACACGCATGAGTGTGTGCATGTTTGTGTGTTTATGCTACTTAAAAATACTGAGAGCTGCTACTTCTGGAAAAGTGTGGTATGTAGAGAGTTGAGTAGCGTTTTCTATCTGGCCCTTTAAGTGAACGCAGTCTCTCTTATGGAGACAGGGTTAAAGGGCAGAGCAGCCTGAAGGCCTCATCCAGTCATTTTTTTTCTCATCTGGAAGTAAGAATTATGATTATTAGCAATAGTAAAGCAATGTACAAAGAACCACAACCTAAAATGTTGTGTGCAGCAGATGGGCCCACAGGCTATGGAAGCAATGTGTCCCCTCAGCTGGGCCCTCTTCACCAGGTACCTCTGCACTGGGTGGCGCTTGGCTGTGTAAAGAGTAATTTCCCACTCAAACAAACATGATGTCTGGACATCTCTCCAGACATCATGTCAGAGTCGACCATGATCATGTCTTAATAAAATGCTAGTGGAGTAGACAGGACTCAAATCTTAGAACCTGTTCTGTGTTCTCTGCATAATGGCTTGCCCAGTCAGGTCACTCTCCTTCCCTGTCCACTTGTCAGGACTTGACGGTTCATGAGAGGTCTCTATCTATTCATCTTCACTAAAGATTACCCTTTTTGTGTAACATTCAATTTGGTAGTTTAAGTACTCACAATAAACACTTGGCATGGTTTCTGAAATGCTACTCTACCCTTCTGACAGATAACAGAGTAATATGCTTTAGATATTATTAGGATATTATTTATCCTAAGAATTTTCTATTTATCTAATCCTAAAATAATCTAATATTATTTAGACATTATTAGGATAACAGAACCAATATGCTTTAGAAAACCCACCAAGATCCTGGAAATTAATTTTTAACCTTTCATAGAAATGATACCAGGGATGAGCAGCAGGCCATCAGGACAGCAGAGTTCCTTCCTCCTACACCGTTACCCTGCATCCAGCCTCCACGCCTGACCGAGGGAACACAGGGAAGCTCGGGATGCCCTGCGCACAGCTCCTTCTCTGCTGCTGTCCCACTCACCTGTGCAAGAGGGTTTCAGGCCTGTGTTTTACCAACAGGTGACAGGGTGAAGGCCAGGATAGAGGGGGATAAGGTAATGTGGACAGAGTTACCAGAACTTGAAAACACAACAGAGCAGAGACAATGAACCCTACCTAGAAATAAGGAGATAGACAAGATAGCAGAAAATACTCTTTCTTGACTCCGTATCTAGAAACAACCTGTATATAAAGTAAGGACGGTATTTCACTAATTCTTGTTTGTAAATACCTGTTAAGTGTCCACTCATGGTTTTGTCGTGGCTGTTGAATAACTGCCTGTATTTCAGTCTTGATGACTGAGGCACAGCCCATTCTGCTGCTGGAGGGGCGCTGTGAAAAAAGAGGAAGAAGAGGGTGGTGCACTGTGAGAAACAGCTTGCTGGGGTTCAAACGGGTTTGTCTAAGGTCGGCAGTGTTTCCTTTTCCCTCCTAGTGGGGTTGGGGTCAAAGGACCCTGTTGAGGGGACGTCTGGCCACTAAGGCATTCATAGTGCTTTCACACATCAGTATAGACATCTTTCAAGAGGTAAATTAGGGGATGGAGAGACGGCTTAGCAGTTAGAGTGCTTGCTTCCAGAGGACACAGGTCCAGCTGCCAGCACCCATGTCACGCAGCCCACAATTCCCTGTGACCCAGCTCATGGGCTCCAACACCTTCTCCTGGCTTCTGAGAGCATCTGCAATCATGGGGGAGGGAGGGTGCACACACACACACACACACACACACACACACACACACACACGGGAAAATTTTTTTAAAAATCTAGATAAACTCTTTTTTACCCAGATATAAAGAAAAACAACAAATCAGGTGACCATCTCATACTTTACATATTAATATTCCCAGAACTGAGGCATTATATACTACTCAGATGACATCTCATATTTTACATATTAATATTCCCAGAACTTAGGCGTTATATACTACTCAGGTTTTCTTAAGCATTGAGGAATTTCTCCTTTAGTTAAAAAGCAATGCTGACACTACCTTTTAAAGAGTACACTTCAAAATACTTACCTTTCTCTACAACAAATTTTCAAAATATACTCATTTCTTTTTTGTTTTTCCATTTATTTATCTAGTTGAGAGGTGTGTGTGTGTGTGTGTGTGTGTGAAGAGAGAGAATGCATACATGACATGACCCATGTGTAGAGGCAAGAAGACAATCTGCAGGAGTTCGTTCTCTCTGTTCCCCCCATAGGTCCTGGGAATTAAACCCAGGTTGTCACATTTAGAGTCAAACACTCTTACCCTCTGAGCCATCTTACTGTCCCTAGGATCCAGTTCTTAATGAAGTCAAATACTTCCTGCTGGGAGGTTTAAATTCCTAGCAAATGTTAAAGCTCCCAGAGAGGAAACAGGATCTGTCCAGGTCCTGGCAAATCAGTGGAGCAGTGACTGAGCTCCCCTTTCTTGAGTGTAATCCAACACTGATGTCTCCTTGCCAACGTGCTACAGCACTGACCTGAGGACACCCTGCTAACAGTGAGTTACTCCTGGCATTTCCTTCTGCAGATGCCACAGACCACACAAGTATCACGTTGACACAGACAGGTTGTAAGAGTCCCATGTCTAGTCAAATAATTTCAACACAATGGAGACAGAAAAGGTGGCATTCCATGTGAAAGGCAGATGATAAGTAAGGCTCCATATGTAATCTCCTTCCATGCTTACAGAGAATCATGTAACACACACCAAATCAAGATTTAGGCACACGCTGAAGTTTTAGTTATCATTTATTAACATGTGTGGTGTCCATGTGGTTACACTCAACTATCAGCCTGTGAAAAGGAATTGTGCAATTCACCTTCCTGACTTCCTGTAAGTTCACAGTGAGAACACTTACCACACTGAATGCTGCCGTGAGTACTTCTGCAACACTTCTCTCATTTTGTCTCCCCGATGCTTTGCTGATGCCAAGCCCTGCCTGTTGGCTAAAAGCTCACTATCTGGCCCTGCACTGCAAAGATAAAGGGTGTTGCACAGAGAGGCTCTTCCAGATTATACTTATCAAGCAACAGCTTTCCACCTCATTCCTCAGAGCATAAGCAGACTGAATGAAAACTCAAGGAGCTCGGTACCTAAAAGTTAGGTAGCTTCATCATCAAGTCGTCACAACCTCACATTAGTGAAAAGATGGCTACCCATGTGGAAAACTCAGCTACCTAAAAGCTAACTATCAATGTTAGTCATTCTAGCAGTATAAAGCAGTTTAAGGCAGAATTCAAAACCATGTGGCAAAAGTTACAAACACATGAAACTCTAGCTTGAGAGGGGGAGGAATTTTAACATGAATATGAATGTAAATCTCAGTCCTAGGAAAACATAAGGAGTAAAAGAAACATATACCAGATAATATGAAACTATGGTTGGTTGTGTATGAGAAATGAGATTGTAGAGACCCTCTCAAAAAGGAGCCACATACATGGTCAGGCACACTAATCTCAATAACCCATTTCATCAAAATCCACTTACTACAATTTTACCACTAAGGCAGAGAGACTATGAGATTATGACAGTATTAAAAGCAAGACCAACTTTGGCTCAAATCTCATATAAAAAATTCATAAGCTTTTAAATTATTAATACAAGATCATTAATTGGCTTTCCTAGCTCCCCAGAGTCTGTTCTAGTCCGTCCAATTCTGTTTCTTATTTGGTGCTGCTGCTGAACACAGCTCCACACATGTGGCAAGCTCTCTCTACCTCTCAGCAGTACACCCAGCCTGTACTACCTTATTTCTCTCTGTAAAAGAATTAGGAAAAATGCCATGGTCTTCACTTGTCATCTTCATAGTAAATAAATGAAGAATCATAATAACATTATGTAGAATTTTAAAAGGTATTATTAGCAGTCTATAAGATTAAACAAGGTAAAAATAAAGCTGGATGGATGGTCCAGTGGTTAGAGCACCTGCTGCTCTTGTGGAGGACTCGGGCTTGATTTCCAGCACCCACAGTGGTTCACACTCGTCTGTGCGTCCAGTTCCAGAGGATCCAACACCTCTACTGACCTCCATGGGCATCAGGAGTGTGGTGTACATACATACATGCATACATGTAGGTACAAGTAGGTAAAACCGTAAAATAAATCTTTTAGAAAATTAAGATGGACAAAATTCATTTAAAGAGATTCAAATAATGCTTTAAGTAACCTCATTAAAAACAAGCAGCCTTGCTGGAGAGATGGCTCAGTGGTTAAGAGCACTGTCTGCTCTTCCAAAAGGTCCTGAGCAATTCCATTCCCAGCAACCACATGCTGGTTTGTAACCATCTGTAATGAGATCTGATGCCCTCTTCTGGTGTGTCTGAAGACAGCTGCAGTGTACTCATATACATAAAATAAATAAATTTAAAAACAAAAACAACCCCAAGCAGTCTTACCTGGCTACATCGAATGATTGTGCCTTCTGTAATTTAGTGTTTAATTGTGACCCTGGACCAGATCGGCTGAAGGAAGAACTCTTTGGCAATGTGGCTGCTGTAAAAATAAAATATTGAATAATTTTAATTCTATAAAAGTAAGAAAATGTCCCTTATTTAAAACATCCAATCAAGTCATAACTCTGAAGCAGCCACCACCCTCCTTTTACTCTGGCACAGAGTCACAGTCGCTCCCCACACTCTGTCTTCATGAGTGGAGTCACAGTCGCTCCCCACACTGACTTCTTCTTGTTCTTCTTTTTCTTTTTTTCTTTTTCTTTTTTTTTTTTTTTTTTTTTTTCGAGACAGGGTTCTCTGTGTAGCCCTGGCTGTCCTGGAACTCACTCTGTAGACCAGGCTGGCCTCGAACTCAGAAATCCGCCTGCCTCCGCCTCCCAAGTGCTGGGATTAATGGCGTGCGCCACCACCGCCCGGCTACACTCTGTCTTCATGAGTGGAGTCACAGTCGCTCCCCACACTCTGTCTTCTTGAGTGTAGTCACAGTCGCTCCCCACACTCTGTCTTCTTGAGTGGAGTCACAGTCGCTCCCCACACTCTGTCTTCTTGAGTGGAGTCACAGTCGCTCCCCACACTCTGTCTTCATGAGTGGAGTCACAGTCGCTCCCCACACTCTGTCTTCATGAGTGGAGTCACAGTCACTCCCCACTCTGTCTTCATGAGTGGAGTCACAGTCACTCCCCACACTCTGTCTTCATGAGTGGAGTCACAGTCACTCCCCACACTGTCTTCTTGAGTGGAGTCACAGTCGCTCCCCACACTCCATCTTCTTGCCAAGAACACTCCTAGATTTATTTGCTCTGCTGAGAATCACCGACTGAGGTGAAGGCTGACATCCATAAAATTTTACTCTTCACCGAACATGTAGTATATCACATTTTGTAGGTACTGTTCCAAGTAAGATGGCATTTCTTACCATCAAAGGAGCTAAAATATTAGTTCCAGATGTAGCAGCCAAGAAGTCACAGGCTTCCCAGTCTTGGCCAGATAACTTGTGATGCTAGGGAGGGCCGGATCTGTGTGTGACTCTCATCTGACCTGATGAGACCCTAGCCATAGCCTCCACCCTAGACCTTGCCACAGCACAACAGAAAGCAAGTCAGAGCGTGTGAATTCACTCATACCACTGGAACAGTCGCATGAACTATGTTGGCTGCTATTATGTGCACCCTTACATGAAGGACTGCAACGGACAGACAGACAGACAGACAGAAGAGGCTCATTAGACTCTCTTACTGGAAACACACATGCATACCTAAGTGCAGGTCGCTCAGGTGCAGCAAGTGACACAAATATAATGTAAAACCTATGATGTTAATAATACTGAATTTACTCAAATATAACCAAATAACTTTTTAAAAAGAATCCCATTCTGCTATGAATTTGTCATGATTTGTTAGGCCAAGGCCATCTATATTTATAGTTGATGCTTTAATTATAGGAAAAGACTTTGAATAAAGTCTCAAAATAAAATTAGCTAAACCAGGATCCAAAATAACTGCATCCTTTCCTTCAATTAAGCAAGTGTTTAACGGTGTTGGCCATTTGATTGCCTCTCTTTCCCATTCTGCCCAGTCCATTCTACCTTCCAACACGGCTCGCTTTCCCCTGTGGAATTCTATTCACAGAAGCTGGGCTGCTGTATTAGCCATTCATGGAAGTTAAAGACAGAAGTAACTGATACATGGAAATACAGAACGTTCATACTGCCCATGTCTGCTGCTCTGACTGGGCTCTCGGAAGGCAATTAAGCTCTTGGTTTTCACCTCTGGGTTTCTCTTCGTCTGGAGAGGAACTCAAGTTCTCCAATGGTGTCTACTTTCTTTCCTGCCACCCTTAGCATGTTCCACGTCATATGCTGGGTGGAAAGGAGAAACCAAATAGAGTTTCACCATCCCTTCCTCTATAATAAATACCATTTGGCTGTAACTAGGAAGTGGCAATAACACATTTGACAGGTGAAATGTAGGCACGTACCAGGATGAGCAAATGCAGGCAGAGGCTGTATGACGGGAGGAGCCCCGTTGGCCAGGGGAGGCACTGCTGCTGGAGGGACAGACGATACTAAGGGTGGAGACATTCCAACAACTGGGATGGAGCCCATTGGCACAGGGGCAACAGCTGTGAGTGGCGGCATGCTAGCAATCCCTCCTATACCTGGAAGAAAAAGCCCCAACAAAACTCAGCCAGTCGCATGGTACCACTCAGCGACATTTAACCTAGTATAGCTAAAGGAAGAAAGCCTTGTCCCTGATGCAGTATATCCCCACATAAAACGTTACAGGATTCAGAGTACACGTCATGTACGTGTTTGCTTGGCTAACACACATGGATCTAGCTTCAACACTCAACACTGCACCAAAAAAATTATTTAAATACACACCATTAGGTTAAACAGTTGGAAAATACAAAAATATATGTCAGAATCACAAGGCCTTGAGTTCTCTTACTCCTGTGGCCCACTGTCAGCACTGACCGTGTCCTGTATAATCCATACTATTTTTTTAGGAAACAATAACAAGACTGACTATACACCCAACTTGAAGAGGACTTCATCAGGAAGAGGATTAATAAGAAAAGCATTGGGGTCAGAGACGCAGCTCAGTTTGTAAAGCGTTTTCCTACTATATGGGAAGACCTGGATTCAACCCCAGTAGGACGCTTGTAGAATGTGTGGAGTTACATGCTTGTAAGCCCAGAAATTCAGAGAACTATAATCCTTGATCCAGAGGACGGTTGTAAATTCAAGGTCATCCTCACTACATAGAGAGTTTGAGGCCAGCCTGGGCTACAGAAGATTGTGTTTGAAATAAAACAAAACAGTAATGGCAGCAAATGCAAAGGCAACAAATTCGCTGTAGCGACTTTGGGTCTGGTTAATTTCTGCTATTTTTATTTATCTGCAAGTTCTCAAAACATAATGCATTTTACAAGAAAAGAAAACGAAAAGGTGCTAAATATAAAGGGAAGCAACAGATCAGCCATTTCCCCTGCCTCTCCAAAACACACTCACCGGAGGGTAACCAAATATTTAATGGGAGAAATATATCTTTATGAGTATGTTCTAGCCAACAAAAAAAGTCGGAGCTAAACCAAGTGCTCTTATCTTTTATATTTGTCTCTAGTTTAACAGCTTCATGGTTTTCCTAAGGCAAAATCTTCTTGTAAAGTATAGTGGGAGTAGTGGCACATGCTGATAATCCTAGCTCATGGTTACAGAGGCAAGATCAGGAGTTCAAGCCCAGCCTAAGCACGTGAGACACTGCTTTAAGAATACCCTAACTGATAAGTAAGTGCACGCCATTGCTGACACGCCTTCTTTGGGCAACGCAGTTCCTCCAAGGTGGTCCATCACTGCTCTACTGTTCCTTGACAGTTCTGAACTGACCATTATCAAAGAACACACCTTTGAAATTCATCTTCTACTGGTTCATATTTCAGGTCTAGAACCAAAATTTTTTTTTTCCAGGAAACTCTGGTTTTCTATAGAAGGAAATATTATTTCTAGTCCACAATCTAGGGATGCCGCTGTTGCTGGGATCAACCATTCTTTTTAGAGCTTTTCATGGACAGGGAAAAGAAAAAGATGGGTAGATAGATGAATAGACAGAGCAGATGGGTAAGTGGGCAGATAAATAGACAATAGAAGTAACAGGTAACAGATGACTGGACCAGCATACCCCCTGAGACCTTACAAGATGGTAAAGTTTGTCTGTACTCCATTTGAAAATCAGTTTTTCAGGATATTACAAATTCTTGCTTCAGTCTTTCCCTAACTATCTTAAATATGTTACTCAATTTTCTGTTTCAACAAAACCCTATGGTCAACTTCTGAAGCTATTCTATTTTTCTTCATGAACTGCATAATTTCCTCTTCTATTGTGCTCCAGTGTGTTTAAAGTGGAATACACTTTAGGGTTCGCCTTTTCAGGTTGGTATTCTTGGGCACACTGTTTCTTACCTTGCATTTCAAGATAATGGTCCTGAATTTGCTGTATAGTTGCCCTGTTCCCTAGTGGGAGAGTCCTTATGAATCCTGATCCAACTCTTTTATCTCAATATCTATCAGTTTCTCCAGGTTTTTGTATCTACTGTTTCATTTTCTTCTAATTTTAAAAGGTTTTATTTCTCTTCAGAATAGTATCTCTGATGTTGCTTCTAGTTTTGCCTTTGTTTTTAGAATAAAGGTTTGATGTTCATTCTTTGCTGAATCCTGCCTCCCCACTTCTGGGATATTTAAGTCCTGGGTTTAAGTTGGTCTCTGAAGCCCTGGATCAGGTCCATAGCATCCTGTGGCTTGGCTGAAACTGTGGGATCATTGTCCATTGGGGTGGGGTAGCCTCGACTATACAGGGTTTTTCTAATAATAACTTGGTGTGGGATGACCTTCTGTTGCTTATTTGTATTCTTGTCCTGCTTTCTGGAATTTCTAGTCCTTGCCCCCTGCCCCCACCCCCCTTACCTCAGGGCCTCCATGCTCACTTCTGCCTCCCCCTCACCTCAGGGCCTCCATGCTCACTTCTGCCTCCCCCTCACCTCAGGGCCTCACCTCAGAGCCTCCATGCTCACTTCTGCCTCCCCCTCACCTCAGGGCCTCCGTGCTCACTTCTGCCTCTGCTCCCCTTTACTTTACCATGCTATGGCTTGTGCCCCAAAAAGTATCTGGGGTTTGAGTCTTTGTCTTCAATTTTGTCTTCCTCGTCCTCCTCATCCTCCTCTTCTTCCCCTCCCTCCCTCCCTTTTTGTGCCGCCAGAGATCAAACCCAGGACCCCACAGAGGTAAGTCAGTGGGAGTAGGGAGCTGTGGAAAACAGACTGCTCCAGATCTCCCAGGCCTTCTGCAGACCCTGTGTGCAGTCCTCAGAGGCTTTCAAGCACACAGTGATCAGACTGGATGGATCTACTTTCTTAGGAATGGTAACTGATTACTTTGTTGCCTCTTTCTCAGTTACACCAGACAGACAATTTTCTACTTTCTGCCTCCTGCACTGTGGCAACAAATTCATTTCTATTTTACTTGTATTCCTTTCTATAGTTCTTCCCTATGTTTATGCATATGTGGAAAGTGTGAACATGTGTGTGTGTGTGTGTGTGTGTGTGTGAAGTCTTTGAGTGTCTTTGCAGACCACCCTCCACTTTACTGAGGCTGTACTCAGCTTGGTTGGGGATCTGCCCCTCCCTCCCATGTGTGGGATCATAGCTGCCAGAACACTGGCTCAGCTATAAAAGGCTCTGGTGGTCCAGACTGCAGCTCTCACAGTGCTTCCCTGAATGCTGTCCCTCGCCTTGCATTTCCTTTTCCTTACAACGACCATGATGTCTGTACTTTTTAAAACGGGCTTTCTCTGTCTCCAAGAAGCTGAAGCAGGATCAGGAGTTAGATGCCATCCCGGGCGACATGATGGGTCCCTGAACTACCAACTAAGACCCTTTCTCAAAAAACGTGACAGTGATTGTCCCTGGGTAATAAGATAGTAATTGTTCTCCCAATTCTTTTGGCATTTTCAAGTGCTATTAGCCTGGGGCTGTGGAATGGATGCGGGGCCACAAGCATGCTAGCTATGTTTTATTCCTGAGCCACATGCCGAGTGCAGCCCCTCACTGGGACAGACGAGGCTAACAATGGTCCAGCGATGAGAAGAGATGCTCTGACCTGGGTATGGTGATGATTCACAGCATCTAGAGGGTGGTTTACAAATGACATCCACCTTACCACACAGCTCATTCGAGTCAGATTAATTTTATGTTGACTTATATCAATGAGAATCACATTAATTTGTTGCCAGATTCTTGATGGCTGTATTAAGTTACACTCAATCTAAATCTTTTAAGACTTTCAAAATGTTGACAATGGCAAACTTCCAAGGCACTTTATCTCTAGAACTACAAACCCTTCATCTTAAAAAAACAGGAGAGAAACCTTGAAAATGATGCTGAGAAAAATCTTATAATAAATAATATCTCAAAATGTTACCAAAAAAGACAACACAAAACTAGGTTAACAGTTTTAAAAAAAGATCTCCAACTGACAAAAGCATCCTGTAAGTCTCTAATGTTAAACTCTTATATTATAATTTTGCCATTTGGAAAAAAAGAAGCTTTGAGACCGTGTATGCAGCCCAGGTTGGACTTGAATCTGCAATCTTGTCTTCACCTCTAGAAGCTGGTGTGACAAGTCTGTGCTGCTGTTCCTAGCTCATCCTTTGTTTCAGCATCACTGAGAGCTGAGGTAGAGCACATGCCTAGGGCAGCAGGACCCAGGGTTTGATCCCCAGCATGACAAGTCAACAAAAGCAGAACAACCCAATTGCAGCTGTGACCCTCCTGTAATCAAATGACTACGTTCTGTTTGTCCATTGAAACTATGTCGCTCTGTGTATCTCTGAATGGCCTGGAACTCACTATACAGGCCAGGCTGGCCTTGACGTTGCAGCAATCCTCCTGCCTCTGTCTCCCAAGTTCTAGGATTTTGATGACTACGGACTGATTTTCTGGTTAGGTATATTTACTGGAGGCTGAATGTGGATGCCATCACCTCCTAGGATGCGCACGCATCCTTAGTTCTTGGGGATCCTGTACCCACTGGGCCCTGGTCTATCAGGTGCTGGAATATCTCAGCTGACCTCCCACCGTCTCCTCACAGTCAGCCCTCTTCCAGCCCCCACAGGCACTGATCTCAAACAGTTCAATGGCCTCTCAGTCACTCACATGGACGACATCCTGAGATACCTATAGGTCAAGCACAGTCACCACTTCCCTCTCCTGCCTTGCCTCTCAGGAACAACTCAAGCCATGGCTTGCTCACTTCCACAGGAGCTCGGTGTTGCTGGTCACGCTCTGGTTTCATTGGTAGTGCTTTCCCTTTCAGCACAGCTTTCAATGTCACCAATGTCACATATCTTAGTCAGGGTCCACTGTTGTGAAGAGATACTATGACCATGCCAACTCTATTCAACTGGAACTGGCTGACAGGTGTAGAGATTTCAGCCATTATCAACAGAGTAGAAGCACGACAGACTCAGTGCTAGAGAAGGAGCAGAGAGTTCAACATCTTGATTGGAAGGCAGCAGGACACTAGGAGTGGCTTGAGCATGTAAGACAGCATATATAACTGCCTCATAAAGACACACTTCCTCCAACAAGGCCACACCTCCTAATAGTGCCACTCCCTCTGGCTAAGCACTGAAACACATGAATCTAAGGGGGCATTTCTGTTGAAACCACCACGCTGCAGCACACATGCTGTGGTGATTTGAGTTCACATGCCTTCATCACACTTCCTCCCTAAACACTGTACACCTCCCTGACAGTGGGCGACTTTCCCAAACCCACTGCACTTATCCAAACTCAATGACAGGACTGTTTTACTCCTCTCCGAGACTACAAGGCTAATATGAGCTCACTAGTATCACCATCCAAACCTAAATCATTACCTACCGAGCTGGGAGTGAACCTACAAACCCCAATAAACACTACAGTTGGTACCGGACAGCCATCTGCACTTTGTTTATCTTCCTGAAATCAAGAATGTTGATAAGATAAATCAAGATAAGAACAAGGTGGGAAGACGCAGGAGACCCTAAGGCGGAGACCCTAAGGCGGAGACCCTAAGGCAGAGAGGTGCTAGTGAGTGGCTCACTGGCAGGCCAGGGTTCCCTTGGTAGCAGTGCAAGAGATATAAACACCTGTCAAACACTAAGCTGCAGGTCCAGTAGTGTCTCAAAAAGTATAGCACTGTCAACAAAACTGAAAGTCACAGAGCAGAAAAAGAGAAAACAAAGTCAGTGTCAAAGAAACAACTGCACCTGAATTTAGGGGAAAAGAAAAAATGGGACATCTTTTTTTTTTTTTTTTAATGGATCCTTCTACTTTGCAGTCTCCTTTTGGAGGAGTCCAAAAGGAAACCAAACATGCTTTAACTCCTAATTCTTGAACAATTAGCTGCAAGTACCTTCCAGGATTCAGTGCAAAGTCCACTTGCACAGGCTGGCTTGGTTCATGCACAGCTTTGGGTGTTTTCTCACAGACCCTTGTCCTACTAACCTAACAAGCTCCCCAAGTTGATGCCTTCCTCTTAGAAAACCAGCCTTGTGGCCAAAGGTCCCTAACATAAAGCCATCTAGGACTGTGACTGAATGTACAATGCTCCTCATAGGCTGCCTTGAGACTTTACTAACACCATGTTGAGGGTTTTGAGCCTCTAGGTGCCAGAAGGTACCATGCAAGCTTCCAAAGGAGGAAAGCGGCCAAAGGTCCTACTCAACTGTGACACCAACAAACCACAGCAGTGACAGGAATTGGCACAATAACACTGTGTATAAATAGTTCTTTAGGACTGTGATATCTATCTTCTTCTTCTCCTTCTCCTTCTCCTTCTTCTTCTCTTTTTTTTTTTTTGCGATTATAACATTTACCCCTTCCCTTTTCTCCTTTAGGACTGTGATATCTATCTCTTCTTCTTCTTCTTCTTCTTCTTCTTCTTCTTCTTCTTCTTCTTCTTCTTCTTCTTCTTCTTCTTCTTCTTCTTCTCTTTTTTTTTTTGCGATTATAACATTTACCCCTTCCCTTTTCTCCTTCCAAACCCTCTCATATACCAGTCCTTGTTGTCTTTCAAAATCAAGACCTCTTTTTTCATTAATTTTGTGTGTGTGTGTGTGTGTGTGTGTGTGTCGGACGCAGAAGTGGCACAGACGTCGGTGGGAACCAACAGCTCTCTAGCTGAATATAAGAGGCTGTGACTTTGAAAGAGAGCACGGACTGGTATATGAGAGGGTTTGAAAGGAGAAAAGGGAAGGGGTAAATGTTAGAATCTCAAAAAAAAAAAAGACAGATATCACAATCCTAAGGAACAATTTATACACAGGAGAAACAAAGACTCTGAGAAACTGGAGAACTTTGAAGAGGCAGGAGACAGAGCTGCAACAGCCAAGTACAAGCATGTCCTTAAATGCAGATGGAAACCTTCCACCTGGTGACCTTTACCCTTGGGTTCACGGAAGACAACGCTATCTTTCTGTAGGCTGTTAATATTTAGGCAACACTGGCTGAGAATGTCACTATTTCTGAGGAGAGAGAAGGGAAAATACCCATTTTTAAAACATTCAACCAAATATAAGAACCAAGTAATTTGAGACTTACCGTACGCTGGTGCACTGGGAATAGCCCCCGGCTGCTGCTTCATGACAGGGGGGAGCGCCGAGGGGAGCTGATATCCTTGTAGTTTCAGTTTGATAAGCTTCATGGCTATGGAAAACTCCACTTGATCCATCCTTCCATCATTATTCATGTCCGCTAGCGCCCTGCAGACCAGCAGCACAGACAGACTCAAGACAACAGACCACAAAAGAACCTTCCTCGGCACTAACTAAATCACTGGCTCCTTTACCTCTACAGGGAGCAAAGGAAAAGGACAACCGTAACCTGCTACGGGGACAGTAAAGCCCAGCGTATTTTACATGACTATATGTTATCTTGAACTCTGTTACTCTTTATCCATGGAGACACTGAGAAACTTTCAGTTGAATTTGAAGATTTCTTACTTTCTAAGAGATTTATTTTAATTAAAAAAAAAAAGATGTTCTAAAACTGGATAGGAATGGTGGTGACTCAATTCTATGACAGTTTTACAAACCATTGAATTACATGTGGTAATTCCAAACAATAAATTTGTTTCATGAATTACACTGTAATTAAATGTTATTAAAGTAGGGTCTGGAAACAGTGCTATTTCTAGGGATGTTCAGTGAAATTCCTTTTAACTGTGGCGTTCCTTGTCCAAGGGAGATGGCAGAGCATGCATCCTATTCTGGGACTATGCTGTGAAAGTCTTCAGGCTAAGTGTAGAACCCTGCCCTGCACATTCAGCACTGAAACTGTGCTTTTAGGAGTGTGCTTGCTGTTGCAAGATGACCTTCGAGCATCCATGGACAAGCGTAACCCGCTGAGTTTTCAGTGCAAAAGCAGGCAAAAGGCAGGGAAACACTGAGATCTGCAAGGGAAGCTGGTGCCCACCCAACTGTGCGTACTCATGACAACGTAAAAAATACTTCCAGATGTCTCTTCTTTTACCCTCAAATGAAAAAGCATGAAGCATCACTATGTCCTGCAATAAAAAATTAAAGCTCTCTAGAAGTGATAAAGAATGCAGAGGCAGCACAGTTATACTGGGAAATGAAGACCATTAAGCAGGAAGGAGCCCGCTAACAGTCTGGTCCTGTAGTCGTGGCCATCGCACACCTGGTTTCTCTGCTCCTGCAAGCCTGAACTTCACTACCTTACACTTCCTGCACACGTGGATTTATCGTTCTACAAACCGCTTGCTCTAAACTTTGCCAAATATCCTGGTAGATTATATTTCTTTTTCTTGTCAGTTTAGAAGCATTCTTTATGCACAGAAAATTAGCTATTTAACTGCATATTAGCTGAGTCTTAAAAATTTATTGTACTGATCCCATGTGGATCTTGCTATGTAGAAATTATACACTGTATACACAAAATATTTATTTTATCAATTTTTGGCCTTTTGTTACATTTTGATCTTTAGCCAAACTTTAATTCACTGGTGGTAGTAAGGTGTTAGTCCATAACCTACCATGTTTCATCCAGACACACACCACACTTTCAACCCATATTAACCATCTCATTCACTACATGTTGTTGTGCACTATAAGACATTACCAGATTAGCTTAGCTGACATGACCCCAGGTCAACGTGATGTGATCTGGTCTCAGTAGCTTAGTTCTATTCTGTTTTTCCTTCTAAAGGGAACAGATTTGATGCTGGACAGAGCTAAGCTGGTCAAGCAGGAGCTTGCAGCTTGAGCAAGCATATGGACCTGAAACCCCAGTGCCTACATAAAAGCCAGGCATGACAGTGGAGGCTTGCAATTCTCTTGCAGGGAAGTGAGGCAGGCAGATCTGCCCTGGGGCTTGCTGGCCGTTTATCCTGGCCTCATTGATGGTCCCAGGTCTCAGTAAATGACCCCTGTCTCAGGAGCAGACACAGAATGCATAGGCTAAAGCAATGGCTCAGCTGCTAAGATTGTTGGCTGCTCTTGAAGAGGACGCAGGTTCAATTCCCAGCACCTGCTTACAACTGCCTGTAATTCCAGTTTCTTGGGGGAATCTGATGCCCTCTTCTGGCAAGAGCCAGAAGTACCTGAGCAAGGTACTGTACATGTGATGCATGATACACTGATATACATACTAGGAAAACAGTCATACAGCTAAAAATTCCAGTTCCAAGGAACCTGATACCCTATTCTGGACTCTCCAGACACAGACACAGACAGACATGGACACACACACACACACACACACACACACACGAGGCATATACTCACACTGATGTATACATACATACCATAAATAAAAATAAAACAGCAAAGTGGGCATTTCCTGGGGAACAAAACCCAAAGTTTACCTCTGGCTTCCATACAGACACATGCACATATGCACACACTCGTCCACCTATATTCATGCATACACACATGTATGTGTGCTCATGAAATTTTATTGATAAGTGTATTCTATGAAATTTTATCATTTTTTACCAGAGCTGTACGTAGTATATTTCCCTGCATATCTATTTTTTAGGTGTTTATAAGACCCTGATTCAAACACATACACAAATTTTTATTGGTCATTTATGCTATATTTAATTGTTTTTGTTTGGTCCCTGTGTTTGTTTACTTCTGTTTTTCAAGTCTTAATCCACATATTCTGGGCTGATGATGTTTTGCTTTGGCCTTTATCTGCTGAAATAAATACCAATGTTGACAGAATCTCATGATGCTGAATTATCAAACTTCTAAGTGTACCACTAATACAATAGTATAAGTAGAGAAACAAAGAAACAAAAGAAAATATTTCTTTTGCAATATTTTTAACAATCTTCTCCAGTCTCTTCAGATAAGCACATGTGCGCTTAGTTCTGAGTGTAGAGAAATGGACTGCTGACGTGCCTTATTCATTTGTTTATTTGCTTTTAAGACAGGGTTGCAGGCTAGCTATAGAGAGAATGACCATAAACTCCTGCTCCTCCTGCCCTAAGTGTTTGGACTACAGACTCTAAAATGCCACATAGTGTGCTTCTTGGTTCACTGACCACTTCTTGGCATTATTATTGCTTCTTCTGTGCTGTACATGAGCTCTGATACTGAGCTCTCCCATAGTCACTGGGAAGCCAAGGTCCCTGTGTTTGTTTACTTCTGTTTTTCAAGTCTTAATCCACATATTCTGGGCTGATGATGTTTTGCTTTGGCCTTTATCTGCTGAAATAAATACCAATGTTGACAGAATCTCATGATGCTGAATGAATATTGTGTCTCTGGCTTAAACTCAAGCAGGTCAAAGTGTTGTGAAACTGAGACATTGTGAAAGTCTACTTGCTTGGGTTCTGCATCTATATTCATGACAGGACCTGGTGGCCAGCGAGTTGTTCTGTTTTGCAAAAGCTTTCAGATTTAAAAGACACAAGCGAGGTGACAATCTTTCCTTCTTCTGCCAAGTATTTCTAACATGCTCAGTTACTTCAAATGTTTTACAGGAGAGAAAGGTTCCTGTGCAGGCTTTATTTATGTCTAAATAAAGGAGTTGGCAGATGCCCACCCTCCATCCCCTACACTTCTTCTAAAAGGCATTCTTAGTGGAAACTAGAAAAATTCAATGGGTTAAGGAAGAAGAGGCCTTTAAATAAGAATTTAATTAGAATAATTTAGTGCTTTTAAAACTCTTTCCACTTTGGGCATGGAGAAAGAAAGCATGTAGCCCTCAGCTCTGGAGCAGCACATTCAGGCCCCCAGCATGGGTCTAATATATGGCTCAACCTCAAGTCTGCAGTTCTCAAAAAGATATCTCCCCTCCCCCGAATTAACAAAATGTAACTATTAAAACTCCCCAGTAACAGAGAGCTCAAAGAAAGTTCTGGAAACACAGCTCCTCACAAAGCTCAACCCTCTCCCTCTCCCTCCCAGCACAGCACACAAACTCCAGTTGCTGCTCCATAGCAGCTGCTATTCCATTGCTCAAGAGTTTTGGCAAAACAAAACCGTTAGCTCTGTCATCCTTTTCATATTCAACTTGGGATTACTTCTCCCGTGAACTTCCTATCCTAGCAAAGTAATTAAGTCTAGACAATATTGACACCAAATTCACGTCAGAAGGAAAACTATGGTTAAACCCAGCAAGCAACTGTTGCACATGACTCTGGAAACCTACACTGGAATCAGAGGTTAGCCATGCATAAGAAGTGGTGCCTGACACAAGGCAGCTGAGACCCGCAGGGGTGCCAGACCCAGTGTAGTACTTAGAGTAGTAAATGTCCCTCACCATCTCTGGCATTGAACACTTGGTCTCCATTTGGCAGCCCTGTTTGAGGAGGCTTAGGTGTGGCCTTGCTGAAGGAAGTGTGTCACCATGGGTGGGCTTTGAGGTTTAAGAGACGCCTCTATGTGGTCTCTCTGTTTCTGGCTTGTGGTTAAAGATATGAACCCTCAGCTGCTGCAGCTGCCATGCCTGCTGCTGGACACCCTGTTTCCCCAGTGTGATGGTGATGGGCGGCTCTTATCCCTGTAAGACCACAAGCCCACAATGCACCAGTCCTTCTGAAAGGTGCCTCGGCCATGGTGTTTTATCACAGAATAGAAAAGTAACTGTTACACCTTTTCTTGTTTGATTTATACAAATAAACAAACCATACACCACTCTTACACACTGTTGGTGGGAAAATTACAACTCCACGTGGCAAGAGAGCCATATAATCATTTACTTAGAACCAGTAACTGCACGACACTTAGGGAAGGCACAACATAAAACACACGGCTAAGAGCTGTTCACAGCAGTGTTTTCTGTAATCACCATGTTATCAGAAATCATAGTACACTGGAAACAACCTAATATGGAAATACAGGACACTGGACAGAAGCACTACAACACGCCTGCTACCATGACAAGCACTGTGTGCTGAGAACAGCAAGGGATGAGTGATAAGTGGCTTCCAGGATATATTACGTGAGAAAGGCAAAAAATTTAAGTAGGTTTATAGCTTGCTCTTAATGTAAAGAAGAAGAAATAAACTATACATAAACACAAAACACTATATATTTTGTGCATGTATTTAATCACAATAATAAAAATAACAAGAAACAGTGATGTAAGTAGGAACAGAGACTGAAGAGAAGACTGGGAGAACTTCCCAGCACACCCTGAATACACTACTGCTTTCAGAACCTCATTAATGAAGCTCTACACAGACATGCCACAGGCCATTCACCCGCCATTTGGTGCCCACCAATGCAAAAGCAAGGACAAGCAATAAGGAAAATTAAACCAGTTTGGAAACCCATTCATCATCATCATCATCATCATCATCATCATCAACAACAACAACAACAACACACACACCACACACACACACACACACACCACCACTAACAACAACAACACACACACACACACACCACCACTAACAACAACAACAACACACACACACACCACCACTAACAACAACAACACACACACACACACACCACCACTAACAACAACAACACACACACACACACACACACACACACACACACCCCTTTGGGTGCACCTGCTACTGTGTGAGCATTATCTTGAAATTAAGAATAGACATGGTCTCTACCTTGTTTAGAACAAATCAGATCAGTGTGAGTGGTGCTGGATGTGACTGAGCAGAAGGAAGGGCGGGAGCTTTGTTTCATTGGTCGAGCCCATTGTCCAGCATTCTCCAGGCCCTGGGCAAGAGACCCCCACTGAGAGGTGGAGATGACTGGGAGAGGAGTAAGGAGATGAACTTAGGACAGATTCACCAGAGAGCACCTCCACAGGATGACAAACTGAAGCCAGCAAGACAGTGAGCAGCTATGTGGGTTCTGCAACTGCAGGAAGGAGACACACCAATGCAGCGGTCCTGAGGGAAGCAGAGACCTGCCCCAGTGCGGAACAGAGTGGTTAGCTTCTGGAGTAGATGCTGTAGACAAGAGTCGGCTGAGATGAGAGCAAAGAGGGAATGAAACAGCAAAAGCAGGATCACACTGGTCTTGAACATTTGGTGACAGCTTTGGATTTTGGTCTCAATGAGTCTTACTTAACTTCCTGATCAATTTCATGTGTATGGGCATTTGGCTGCATGTATCTATGTGTATCATGTGCATGCCTGCTGCCTTCAGAGGCCAGAATGGGGCACTTCATCCTTTGAAACAGGAGTTACAAACAGTTGTAAGCCACCATGTTGGTGCTGGGAATTGAACCCAGGTCCTCCGACGAACCCCCTAGCCCATCTCCCCGTCTCCCCGATGGAGAGTTTTAAGTGTCTGTTTCCTGAGGGCACGGGGTTCACGTCTGAAGCTGATCGCATATAGCACAGGCTGGCCTCGAAACTCTGGATCTCCCTGTTTTTCTACCTTCAAAGTGCCGTGACTATAAACATGCACCATCATGCCGAGTGTGCTTTAACTTTTTAAAAACAGATATATTTTATTTTCAATTGTGGGTGTGCACATCAACACCAGTGTCCTTGGACGCCAGAGGTGTCAGATCCCTTGGAGCAAGAATTATAGGTAGTTGAGAACAGTCATAGGGTGCTAGGAACTAAAACTCAGGTCATCTGCAGGATCTCCGAAAAGCAATCTGAAATTTCATGAGCACGAGTCCTGGTGCTGAGATCATGGGCTAACGTGTGAGCTGCCTTCAAGCACCAGCTCCGGTCCTTACTCAGAACTCATGGACAGACTCCAAAGCTGCTCAAGCCTAAGCTTTACAGCTCACGCAGGCCAGTGTGCACTCCAGAGTGTGCGCGACAAAGTGTGCATTACAGAGAGCATTGGATGGGCTCTGACACAGGTGATCATGGAGGTAGAATCTGAGGAGGAACAGAATTCTGCATCTGCAGCAGCCAACTGTCCTGTCCCACACTCTCATATCTGTTCTTGGTTGCAGAGCTAATTTTAACTCGAGGATGTACACAGATGAGCAGAAAACAGCATTCCAGGTAACTGGCTTCTGGACTCTCGAACTATAACCTAGTCATGTTTAAGGACTGCTTGTCTTCCTAATCAGATTTCCAGTAAAGAATATGAATAAGGAAAGCTCAATTCTCTGAAGGAGTTCAGTCAGAGTGTGTAACGCCAGCCTGTAACAATGGCCAAAGATGACACAGCTCCTAGAAATCCCTCAGTAAGGAGATGGAAGGAAACTGGCAGGTATCATCTGGCAACTGAAATGCTTAGAATTATGTCCTCTACGCCCTGGTGTTGAGAGGAAGAGGGCAGAGCGGACAAACAGAGCCCTGTAATCCCTGCTACTCTGGAGGCTGAGGAAGAAAGACTAAAAGTCAAAGAACTAGCAGGCAATGTAATGAGGACTCTGAATCAAAATAAAACTGTAAAAGGTGGGGGACGGGTATGCAGGGGCACATATGGATACCTACTTGTGCGGCAGGCCTCCAAGGTGCCAGGTCCAATCCCCAGTAACCAAGTTTTTTGGTATTTTGTGTTTTCTTCCCTGAGGTTGGATTCCATGCTGTAGCCCACACTGGCCTCTAACTTGTGACCCCTGGTCTGTCTCCCACGTGTCTGGACTACAGCCCTGTGCTAGCATGCCTAGTGCTAAAATGCTTCACAAAGGAGACCTCAGCACTTGGTTGTATCATCATTTAAGCATAAGTCAGTGGACCCTGGAGAGCAGGCTCTAGAAACAGCCTTATTGCAGAGAAAGAGCACTACACACCAGGCTGTAGCCCAAAAGAAGCCTGCTACGAGGCAATCAGGTGTCACACAAGTGCACCTCGATTCGAACACACAACTGAGCTGACACAGCCCCTGCATCTGCTTGTCATGGACTCCCTGCTCATGGGCTTCCTCTCAAATCAACCAGCAGTTAGAACTGGAATAGTGTCACAGAAGCAAGCTTACCTGTGGAAGGAAGAACTGGCTGGCAAAAGGCCTGAGAGACAGAAAGATAGCAGACAACCCAGGACAGCATGCTTTTCAATCTGAATGTGTGACACAACAGTGTGTATGTGTGTGCAAGTCTGTGTGCATGAGTGTGTGTGCATGTATGAGTATGTGCATAATCTGAATATATGACACAACAGTGTGTATGTGTGTATATGTATGCAAGCCCGTGTAGATGAGCATGTATGTGTGTATAAGTATGTGTATAATCTGAATATATGACACAACAGTGTGTATGTGTGTATGAATGTGCAAGTGTATGAGTGTGTATATGTGTGTACAATCTGAATATGACATAACAGTATGTATGTGTGTGCGTGCATGTGTATAAGTGTGTGTATGTGTGTGTATGAATGTGTATACAATCTAAATATATGACACAACAGTATGTATGTGTGTGTGCATGTGTATAAGTATATGTATGTGTGTGTATGAATGTGTATACAATCTGAATATATGACACAACAGTATATATGTGTGTGTGTGCATGTGTATAAGTGTATGTATGTGCAAGTGTGTGTTATATTTCCAGTGTAAGCTTTACTTTTCCAGAAAGATGATTTTGTATAATGCTGGCACTTAATCAAGAGTGGTGAATGCTGAATTCTAGAGTCTGAAAGCAACAGGTGCGATGTGAGCCTTTCCAGTGTCCGTGTGTTTATAAACATGAGCATATTGGTCACTTGGGGGTAAGCACTCGGCTGGAAAGCTGAGTTATGTGGAAGGGCCATCTCTGATGCAAAGCCCTTTGTCTGCTGGCTTATTCTGTAAGTATTAGTCCACACATTAAATCCTTCGTGTATAATTTTTTTGCTAATCAACTCAACTTTATTTAAAAAAAAAAAAAAACAAAAAAAAAACACAAACACCAATTATCAGGATTAAATACCACAATCAAAAAAGGGCAAATAAGCTGGGCAGTGGTGGCACACGCCTTTAATCCCAGCACTTGGGAGGCAGACGCAGGTGGATTTCTGAGTTCAAGGCCAGCCTGGTCTACAGAGTGAGTTCCAGGACAGCCAGGGATACACAGAGAAACCCTGTCTCAAAAAACGGCAAATATATGTTCCCAATCACACAGACAGAAAGTGCTTTGGCCAGGACTACACATTCCATGCTTCTATTTAGAGCAAGAGGTCCATAACACCCACCTGCCCAGGAAATGAAGTTATAGTCCTGGTAAAAGCCGCACAGAGAAAAATGTGCCCTTCTTTCAGGTCAGTAGAATTCAGCACTGCCTCCCAAAGTTGGGAACCTAAAACCCAAAACTCTATCTGACAGCCTGTTCTACTCATGTTCATGGCCAAACTTCTATTTGTAACAAGAGTCAATACTTAGCATCCATCAAATATCACATTGTACCAAATACTTCTAACAACTACTAATTCTCACACAATGAAAGATAAAGAATAATTTCATTAGAGAGAAGAGATGAGGGACATTCAAACTAATGAGGGACATTCAGACTTCATGTGAATGATACACATGAAGCCAAAATAAAATAGTGGGAAACTCCTCAAATTCAGATGTTTCAGTTACAACTTAACTTTTATGCATAGCACAGCCATTCAAATGTTGGCCCTTTGCAAAAGTATTCTTTTGGTAAGAAGTTAACGCAGCATTCCAGGCTAGACATGCACATTCCCTTTCTATATAAGAAACATAAGAAACTGAACTTCTAAATAAACAGAACAGAACAGTGCTTTGTTTTAAATTCTGCTATGTAAAATTCCAACTTACCATATTTGTGCTAAGACAGGCTGAGGTAACCCAGACTGGAAAAAAAAATTCCTTGCTTGATCACCTGTAAAGTAAGTGGGAAAGGTTTTAGGAAAAACAAAATAGCAGGAGCCAACAGAGATCCTAGTACAGCAGACCCACAACATTGAAGAGGTGGTTATGCAATAAACACCAATGACCCCACAGGAAGGGTGGAGGGTCTCTGGCTCAGCACTTGAAAGGGCCTAGGTCTTTGATGGGATAGATCGTGCACTTGAAGCTGTGGCTTAACACCATGAGCTACCATCCCCACTGCAATAGCTTGGATGCCAAATATACCTCTCAGGTGCAGAGTTTACAGCTCTGCCCCGGGCCTGATGCTACTGAGAATGGGTGGGGATTTTTAAAAGGCACAGCCAATTGTTTGGAACTGAAACCATGAGCCAAGACCAAGCTTTCTGTCTTAATACCTGATTGTAGAGGGCGTATCACTACAGTAACAGAATAGCACACACTGAGGCACATGCCTCTCAGTTAACAACTGACAAGCCGTACTCTAGAAAAAACTTTTACTCTGAATATTGATATTGTTGGTAATGCCACCGAATGGGCAAGAATGCATAAAAGAATTCTGCCAATCAGTCAACTGGAGATCTATTCAACTGGAGATCTATCATTCGAACAAATAAAAAACACCTCCCAGGAAACCCAGATTCCCACTTTCTGCCCGGAACTGGTGAACTGTGACTAAACATCCAAGGTCACAGAAAGGCACACTAGGGACTTCCAGAGACAGCGATGAAATCCTTAGAAAGTTCTGTCTGCTGTTTCCTGATCCTGTTCAAGATTAGAACTTTGATTAGAACTTTGCTCCAGGGCACCCATCCTACCCTGTTTTAAAGAGCTTGATCCTCTGACTAAAACCAATTCCCACCAGGAGGAAGCTCCAAATAACTGAGCAGACAGACGTTCAGGAAGGCCTCGGAAAGGTCTGAGAGGGACTCTGGGTAAGGGTGGGTGCCTGATGACCTGAGCTTCATTCTTGCTGACAGAACTGACCCTACAGTTTCCTCTGATCCCACCATCCGAACACATACACGATGATGATGATAAACAAAATTTTAAAAAGAAGCAAATAACAACAAAATTACAGGTTCCAACTTAGGGGAAAATGGACTAAATGCCCGGCTGGTCACATGCACCCATTTCCACTCGCATAGCAGATTTCCTGCGAAGAATGTATGGACGGCGACCACATATGTACCAGTGATAAATCCAGATATCGGCTTCAAACTATGGAACTGCTGGTCATGCTTGGCTCTTTCCTCCACAGTTATGGCCCAGATATCCAGGCTACCTGCAGTCCAAAGACAAGACAGACAATTATTTACCAAGAAAAGTGAGGTCCACGATGGCACATGATGTCCACAGCACTTTCAAGTTCTGGTGGTGTGCTAACATGTCCTCTAACTCTACAGTTAGACTTATATGAAAACACAATGAGTCAGTAATTTATTTTCACAAAACTAAGAGACTACGGTTACTGATGCCTAAACTCTCAGGTGTCTAAAATGTCACAGGTAAAAATTAGAAAAATCTAAGAGGAACATTAAAAAAAATTATGGTGATGGTGTTGGTACAGCATAATTAGAATCTTCTGCGATTCTATGAAAATATTCAAATATCTGGTAACGGTTGTACAACTTTACAAATGTACTGATGATTACCAAATGGTACAGTTAAAGTGAGTCACCTGTATAATGTCTGAATTGTGCCTTATTAAAGTTGCTTCTAAGAATGAATTTTCTGATAAAACTAATGACCAAAGTATGTCTGTCTGTCTGTATGTATGTATGTACATATGTATGTATGTAAATAAGTAATTAAACATTGTAGTCCCTGGTCTCCTTAAAAAAAAAATCTGCAAAAGTAATTCCAGGTGATGGACAAAACACGCTGTGACAGCCAACCACTGTCCCCAAGGTGGGAACATATTATGTGAACATGTTTCATACAGTATGACAATGCCTGTTAACATTCTAACTGACACTCTCCTCTCTGCAGGGCAGGGTATGACAGTGATGGGCAGGCACCATTGAGATGCAGGAAAAACATGAACTCTGCCAAGCACTGTGTCATGGAAAAGTGCCCGACAAAGAACTCTCCCTGAACAGACCAGCAGCTCTGCAAAAGTAAAGTGACTTTTACTGCTCTATTGAGCTTCATAATTACAAATAAAATGAAAGCCAAACATAATCAAATAAAAATTATGTTGTTAATTAAGAAGGTAAAAAAAAAAAAAAAAACCCAAAATGCAAATAACACAAAACAACTGATGACCTGGAAAAGTCTGCAGGTTGTCTGGAATCCCAGAGCTTCCATCAGTGTGCTCAGAGAGACACACAGTCCTCCTCATTCTCTTGCAACTGCCTTTCACATTTGCTTCGGGCTTAGCAATACTGGAGCCTGAACGCAGAGTCTAAGCAGGGCAGCCAGCTACTCAAACCTTGCGCTTTGTCCACAGCCCCGCCAAGATCCACCTGTTAGCATGGCATACTTTGTTTTCTTAACAGACTGTGGGCTGAAGGTGTAACCTAGTGTTTGCCTAGCATTTATCAGTCCCTGGGTTCAGTCACCAGCACTGACTAAGAAAATAAAGGCACACACAAATAACACGCCAGAAGAACATTTTACCCAGAATGATGAGCTTCAAACAGCATGCCATCAACAAAGATGGCATGCTTCAAATTCAGGCTTTGAAAAGTACAACATGATCCATTAAGGCTGTACAAGCAACAGGCTGCGGGATGCACAGTATGAGAGCAAGGACCGTGGCATCTGCCCACCTTATTTGGGTTTCAACTTAAACAAAGACAATGAAAAGCTGCCAAAAGCCTAAAGTGAACATAATGCAAATTTTATAGCTATAATGTGTGCCTAAATTTTAGAGGTTTGGTAATGGTAATATACTTCAGTTTTTATCATTTAGTAGATAAACACACTAAAATCTTCAGCAATTCAAGGTTAAGATGTCTTATAGTTACTTCAAAACAACCCGATGAAACAAGATTGAGTCCCTAGTCACCAAAGCATCTCAAGGAGTAAGCTGAGGGGCGGCTGTCATTTTCTCTCTTTAAGTTGGTTGGGTTTTGTGGCAATGAAGACTGAACACAGGATTTCATGCATGTCAGGAAAGTGCTCTACCCCTAAGCTACACCTCAGCCCAAGTCACCTCTATTACTTTGCCTGGAATTTCCCATCACTGTAGTCTTAAAATATGGCCCCAACTATTAAGAAAGAGACCTTGAAACTTACCACCGAAAGGTGTGGGAAACTGAGCCATGGTTCTGTTCCGTTCACCTTGCTGATCGACGCCTGCAATGAAAATGCAACATGTGAGTTTAAGAAGACTTCAGGTCTGTGCGTGCATGCTAACATGCTGTCTTTAATCTTACCACCAACACCAGAGCTAGAGTACACACCTACAAGTGAAAGTCACAATGACAGGGCCCCTTTCTCACTCCCTGGATAGATTCTCAGTGTCAGGAACAACATGGATGCTGGTGGGCTGTCACAGAAGCTTCTGCATGGCTAGCTATTTAACCTCCAGGGTTGTATGTGATACGTTGCAGCATGTCTCTGTAACTGTCTATATACACCACTACTTGAGGATTCCCATTAAGCACTTAATACAAGGTGTGCACTATGCAGGCCTACAGCTCTTCTCTTTCTGTCACGCAGAGTCCCCGTGCATTACACCCTGCACTGTAGACAAGGGAAAACCAGCAGAGAAGGAAGGGATTACAGCAGGGCGGCCACGGCACAGCCGTGTCCACTCAGAACAACACTCAGAGCTCCACGAGGACTGTGAGTGGCAGGAGGTCACGGTGGCTGTGGATAAACGCACTTAGCACACAACAGTGCAAGTCTGACACCCTGAGCTTGATCCCTGCAACCTACATAAAGGTGGAAGGGGGGGGAACAACTTCACCAAGCTCCTCTGACCCCCATACTCGCAAACTCACACCATGTTACCCACACTCACACACACTGCATGTGTGCACACACAATAATAAGGGCGACTCTTTAACATACACATTATGAGACACTTGCTGGGATCTGCATCTCAGCACTTGGAAGGCGAAGGCAAGAGTTCAAGGTCATCATCTCCAGGCACACAGTGAGTTTAACTAAAGCCAGACTGAGCTGCATGAAGCCCTTCTCAGAACAAATCCACAGGAAACATTTAATAGTACACATTCAATAATGCCTGCCCAGAATGTCAAACTCAGGTTCCAAAATTTCCCATCAGGCATAAGTACATCAGTTCATGAGCAACGAGAAACAAAGTCCTCTTCCCCAAATAAAAACCTCAGACTTTAGGGCTATTTTTCTTCTTGTCTGTGGTGGGTTTGAATTTGAGTAAGAAGCGGATTTAGTCTCCAGTTGTCGGTGATGTTTGGGGAGTTAGGTGTGGCCTTGCTGGCAGAAATATGTAACTTAAGGCAGGACTTCAGATTTAAAGGTTCTCCACATTTCCTCTCTGCTGCCTCTGCGTGGTTTGCCATGTTTGTCAAGATGCAAATGTTCCACTTCCTGTTCCAACCATCATGCCTGCACTCTGTCTGCTTCCTGTTCCAGCCACCATTCTTCCCTTCTGCCACCATGACTCTTATCCCTCTGGAAACTTAAGCCAAAATAAAGCTTTTCTTCTATAAGCTGCCTTAGTGATGATGTTTAATTAGAACAATGGAAAAGTGACTAATGCAGATCTAATCTAATTTTGTTACAGTAAATTTCCAGTCAAAAGGAGTAGAAAGTATTCATTAAAATTTTTAGATAAATTCAGTCAGATGGGGTAGTAGTATGTGCCTGTAATACAAGCACTCAGAGGAGGAACCAGGAAGATCATGAGTTCAAGGCCAGGCAGTGAAGCCTTGTAAAGTGAAGACACCATCTCACTAGCTTAACAACAAAAATTAAGTGTAGAGAAATTTGGGCTTTAAAATACGATGTTCTCTTGTCTTAATACACCTCAAACTCACTGTGTGGAGTTTCTTCCAAGTATCTGTTGCCCAGAAGCTCTTTCCTGTTCCCCACTCCCACCTATTCTTAGTATTCAGCCTCATTATAGTGATTAATGACATCAGACTTCCGACTTATTTGCATTTTAGTTTTCTTGTCTTTTGCACCATTTGGTCTGGTGGAACCATTCTGCCTGGTTCCTCCTCTATCACTGGCCGCCTGGCTGCTGTGAGTGCAATTCTTGGTGACCCCTGGATTCTCCTTTATATTAACAGTGAAGCAGTACGCTGGGTGGGAGCTATGTATGTTAAGAGACACCAGGCAGATTGACTTGCCTTTCCTCAGGACACTTCCAAATGTCAGCATCCTCAACTTGCTCACCCTCAGCAGAGACACTGGGTAGGGTGAGTAGGGTGTGGCATCACTACCTTCATGCCTTAGATTATGGTGAGGGCCCTACCCAGAACTTGCAGTCACAAAGTGGCCCTTGGATTTTCACTCCACTCTCCATGGCGTTCTTCCCATTCCAGTTTCCTCTCTCCCAGAGAAGACACCAGAGTGGTCACCTGTCTGTATTGAACTGCCACCTGTGGGAACATCTGCAGTCTCCAAGCTTGTGAGCCTCTTGTATCATTTGGACAAGATGGCTGGAGCTCCCCTTTGCTGTAAGGTTGAATCCTTATCTTCCTTGCTTATTCAGGATATGGACCATGCTCTATGAGAATTCATTACACTCTTCTGTTGTTTTCTAGTGATACAGTCTTCTGTATGAGTGACACATTGTTTCTTATTAAGGCAGGAAGACAGAACACATCTGTGGCCAAGGCACCAGATTTAAGCAGAGGTCTGCCAGTCTGGCAAAGTGGACATGACAATTCTCTAGAGGCTCCAGCTGGCCCTCTCTTCCCTCGGTGTACCTGCAAGCATCATCGTTTCCCAGAAGCTTTTAGCATGTGTTCTCTTACCTAACTCTCACACAAGGCTTGTGCGAGTGACAGGTCACACACTTTCTTAGCCATCTTTCCAAAAAAATGCTCAGCTCTGAATTTCTAAGGCCAAGTGAAACAACTACTCAACACACCAGAGAAAATATGTGTAAGCTCGATGCTTCACCATCTACTGCAAAGTAGACAAATTATTAACCCCTTTGTGGCCAGAGACTGCAAACTTCACCACTTTCTAAGCCATTTCATTTCTTTTGCAAACAAAATGTTAGGTTTACTGGATCTGTTTCATCTGGAAATAAAGATCTTGTCTCTATCACAGCACCTAGGTGTGTGAAGCACATGTGACAGAAGTAACCGTCCAGCACCTCTGACAGTCAGGATTTACTTTAGTGGGTGGTTTGTTATGCTTTGTGCTTTATTATGTTTCAGTAGTTTCCCTTGACTCCTAGTTTGCTTACGGTTTTTATTAAGGAGTGGATGCTGATTGTTTAGAAGTTTTTTTATTGGCCACTAATGAAGTAATAACATATTTTCCCTTTTGTTAACATTCTGGACTTTTCTTCTTTCTTTTGGTGTTGGGAACTGACTCTGAGCCCCATATGCTAAACAAGTAAGTATTCTACTCCACCCTTGCCAACACTGAACTGCAGTGACATGTTAGCTACTATTAAGTTAGTCTAGACTTTTTTTTTTAATAAACACAATCCAGACAAACAGTTGTTTTTTTTTTTTTTTTTCAGCTAGGTCTGGTGTACAATAAAGCAGCCAATCTGGAGAAAAAAGATCTATTTACCTCCCTAGGAATTATAGAACTCTTAAAACAGTACAAAATAAAAATGATTGGAAGTATACATATAAAACTGAAATATGACCAGGAAAATTAGATATGAGTTTGAATGAGATAAACATTTGTTACCAAAACCACGTCAGAGAGGAAAACTGAGGAGGCCTCAATTAAGTTACAGTTAGTAGACTCTTAATATTAGCTATTGTGTTAATAGCTTAGTGTTAGCTATATATAAAAAAACATATTGTTCTTTTAAATAAGATTATATTTATTGTTCATATTTTTATGCACACCATTCTTACAAATATAATGTTATGCCTTACTTTAAATATTCCACAGCTCCTTGAGAGAATCCAAACTAGACAGAACTCTTATGGCCAAAGTATAATTAGTATCAGTTCTGGTCCAAGAACCTAAGAATAATTGCTGTTTACCACAGAAATGAATTTCCATCCCCTAAAGTTCTCTCCCCCAAAATAATATGTAAGATGAAGAGGAAGTAGAAACAGCTAACAGAAAGAAAGACTGTGACCAATGCCAGATTAAATTCATACCCTAGCACTGCTGGTAGCTGTTTCTACTTCCCCTGTGCTGAGCATCTGTGAAGGGGGAACTGAACAAGTGTGGACTCCACCCTGCCTCCAACATCTGGGATATAACACTTTCTCTCTCTTCCACTTCTAACTATAGCTCAGAGCTCTTTAGGGTCATGGATCTTAAGCTGGCTATTATAGAATCTGTTTGTTTGTTTGTTTGTTTGTTTGTTTTTTGGTTTTTTTGAGACAGGGTTTCTCTGAGTAGCCCTGGCTGTCCTGGAACTCGCTCTGTACACCAGGCTGGCCTCAAACTCAGAAATCTGCCTGCCTCTGCCTCCCAAGTGCAGGAATTAAAGCGTGTGTCACCACCACCCGGCATAGAATCTTATCTAATAAAAATTAAAGCAGTAGGAGGAGTGAACGAAGGTGCTCACTAACTTAACAGTCAGCAGCTGCTCTAAGGACAGAGCTGAAACCCTCCCACACACCTTCCTTGTAAACCCGAGTCCTTCAAATGCCTGGGCAATCTGTGGCTATACCTCTGTGGCTGGCCTTCAATTCATAATCTCACACCTCGGCCTCCCTAGCAAGGACTACAAGCAAGCACATTACCCAGTATTTTACTATTAGATCTGAAAAGTAATTTGTAGGTTATTTCTGTATTTCAGGAAAATGATCACATGCACTACGTTACACGGCCGGGCTCCAGCTCTGCTGTGGCTATTGAAGCCTGCCGCAGCGGCTCAGGCCCCTTATTAAGCCCAAAACTCTGTTCAAGGCACACAAGGTTAGCTACCCAGGACAGGTTGTAAGGGAAAAGTTCCCCCAGTTCTGTTTTCTATGAGCCTGGCCCCAGAGTGGGCCCCAGACAGAGAGCTAGGGAGTGAAGGGAGGTGCAGAGACCAAATCACCAACAGAAATCCAGTGTTTCTGGACAAAAGAACAAACAGAAAAGGCCCCGTGGAGCTTGCAGAGTGGGGAAGACAAGAAAGAAGAAACCAGACAAGAGCACCCGGGTCTGTGGATGTACTGCACAACCCTCAGGCTCACAAGACAATCACGATGGCACACCCCGTCTTGAAAGCTGAAGGATGAGTGAAGCCCCACTAGACTCAGGGAACTAAGAGTGCTAAGTAACTCAGATGGGGAGAAACCCACTCTATCGCACAGAATCACACCACTAGGGTAGAATTAAAGGTATCGACATCCTGTGATGGTTGATACTGACTGCAGCGTAATGGGATCTACAATCAGACAGGACACAAGTTCCAGGCATGATCTTGAGGAAATGTCTAGGCTAGATTAACCAAGACTTCCAGACTCATCCTACGTATGGCTCAGAGCATCCCATGGCTGGCGTCTAGGGTTAAAAGGAGGTGAGGTAAGCACAAACATTCTTCTCTTCACTTCCCAACTATGGACATCCAGTGACCAGCTACTCCATACTCTGACGGCCAGAACAAAATGTGGCAATTAACACATAAGTCTTTAGAGTGACTGTCTGCCATTCTTCCCATGAGACAAAAGTAGACAAAAAGTGAATGAAGCAAACAGGATGGGAAGATACACGTTCTCTATAGAAAACAAGAAACCTAGCTTTAAAAGAATGGAAATTTCTACATACCAGCATATCTAGAAATATGACGCAACACCACTGTAGATGACAACATCATTAAATAAAGAAGAAAAAAGAAACTAGAAAAAGAAAAACAACATGAACCAGAAGTAGAACAAATAATAAAAATATAAACAGGGAAGAAAATTTAAAAAGAACATTTAAAATCTGGTTCTTTAAATACAATGGCCAAGGACAATGTAAATCGTCTAGAAGTAAAGATCATGCCCACCAAGTCTACAATTAACAGAGGAAAGTTAGAAATGTTGACAAGTGATGGGGAAAAGACAGACTTCTTACAATTACAGCCTCTGCATGTACACAAGGAGAAACACTGTTTGAACCCTCTTGTGTTTGTTACAGAAAACCTTATGAATAAGAAAATTCCAGAAAAGAGCTGTAACCTCCACTGGTGTCACTGGTGAAGTCTATCAAACATCAAGGAGGAAACAACACAAAAGTCAGGCCAGCTTTTTCAAATAGGAGACATCACTTGCTCTTCATCCCTTGTCTCTAATACAAAATCCAGACAGCACAAAATAAATAAGGACACGGCAAGACCCCTAGAGAGTACAGATGCAAAACTGCTCACAAAACACAACTTAAATCATAATAGGATATAAACAGGATAAAACACTTGAAAATGAGTTAATATATTTTATTGACAGCAGAAAGCAGCAAAAAGCTCACATCATGATTCCCATGGATTCAGAAGAACGTTTTTCCCAAACATTCAACATTTACTAATCATTTTAAAAACTTCTCAGTTAAACAGAATTAGGAGGAAGCCTCTTCAAGAGCAGAGACAGCATCTATGAAAAGTTCAGCAGGGCTTGCAAGAGTTCCACTGGGTAAGAGTACCTGAGGCCAAGCCCAAAGACCCAAGTGTGATACTGGAACCCTACAGTGGAAAGAGAGAGCCAGGACTAGCAAATTGTTCTCTGACATCACACACACACACACACACACACACACACACACACACACACACACACACACACTTTAACAGCAAACTCTAGAAAATCTAGAAGACAATAGTAAGCAAACTTAATAGAATTGTAGGGTAAAGAGCAGATGTACTAAGTAAAAATTAGCAGAATTCTTACATATTACATACAAATTAAGAGTAACAATCCCAGGAAGAAGAGATTCAAGGTTCAAGGCTGTCACAACTCCACTTCCAGGGAATCTGATCCTCTTCTGACTTCTCTGGGTATCAGATATGCATGTGGCACACATATATACATGCAAATACTTAAACACAAAATAATTCTAAAAAGTTTTTTTAAAGAAAAATAATCGTATTTTGACTAACACCACAAAATCTAATATATTACCCAGTATAAATTACATGAAAGAAATGACTCGTGGTGGACACACCTGCAATCTTAGCACTAAGGAGCGTAGGGCAGGATGACATCGAATGTTAATCTAGTTTGCAATACATAGGTGAGACCTTGTCTGAAACAAAACAAACATTAGTCCTCTACATTGGAATTAACAAATACGGCTAAGAAAAATTAAAAAGCCAAACAATGGAATGATACCACCACGAACTCCAAGGTTCAGTTTGTTAGAATAGCAATCCTCTCCCAACAGATCTGAGCATTTCAAGCAATCTGAATCAAAATTCCAATACTTTTAGTGGAAGCTGTTGAGCTGCCATTAATAATTATACAAAAAGAGAAGGACCACTGAGATTTTAAAAAGAACACAACTGGGTGTCAGCCCTGACCAATTCCAAGGAAACAGAGTCGAGAACCTCAGAACTGCTGCCTAGGTCAGCCAGACCTGTTTGCCAACTGATTTTTGGCAAAGTCGCACAAGCAACTTAAAGGGGAAAGAAACAAACCTTCTGAACACAGCAAGACCAACCCTGCAGGTACCTCTGAAGAATCAATGAGAGAACACCGACCCAAACCTAACTAACCCAAATCATCTAACACAAAAAGTAATTGAAAATGCGCTCCTAAACTAGATAGGAAACCACACAAGTTTTATACAAAAAGTGTTTTAAAAATTGGAGGATTAATTAATGGAGGTGAGGAGAAATAATGTTCAGTTTTTAACAGATACACATGCCATATTATGAGTGCTATTTTGTTGGTTTTTTTAGCCCTGGCTGTCCTGGAACTCACTCTGTAGAACAGGCTGGCCTCGAACTCAGAAATCTACCTGCCTCTGTCTCCCAAATGCTGGGATTAAAGGCATGCGCCCACCACTGCCCAGCTTATTTTTTTTTTTTAATGTAAATATTAACAATTGAAGACATTAGCCTAAGACATTTTCAAGGGTTACTAACTTTGTATAGATGAAGAGACAAAGTAGTGAAGTGCCAGTGTTAGGTGGGAGAGCTTATTTTCTCATGCTTAAAAAAAAAAACTGGAGCAGGCTGATTGATGTAATTAACTAAAACTTTTATTTCAATCTAAGAAAGCATATGCTTGACAATTGAATATACAACTTTTTTGTGTTCTGATACACTTACTGTTTTATATTTTTACTAGGAGGTTGAGTTTGTACAATTTGAAAGAACATTTGGAAATTCTGGGTTTTATGTGTAACAGTATATTTTAATAAACTTGATGTTTTATTCTTAATTGAAAAAAAAATTGGAGGATATACTCATACCTTGGGCTAGTTAGTTTTTTATGACAGAAAAAAACATATTGAGAAAAAGAAAGAATGGTAAATTGGCCTTCATGAATGTTAAAAAACATTCTTTAAAAGGTAGCAAAGATTAAAATTATAAGCAGTTCTACATGTGTGTCTAGCATATACAGAGGACTCTTGTAACTCAACACAATGTATGAAAGGACGCTCAACAGGTCAGTCAAGTAGAAAGCACACGAATGTGGCACGCTCTGCCACAACTGAGCATGCTAACTGGAACATGCTGACCAAGCTCTGTGTTGGCACAGATGTGGTAAAGCTAGACCCTTGCAGGTGCTACTGGGAAAACAGCAGAATGTGACAAAAGCCGCCATCTTAAGCTACACAGCTAGCATTGGTCCCCAGTGTGGCAGTGTTGAGATGGCAGAACCTTAGGGCTGCATCTGGAGGAGAAAACAATACACTTGCGTGGTGTAACGTGAACAAAGTATGATGATATACATGTATGAAATGTCATAGTAAAGCCAGGTATCTCATAGCATAACTGAAGAATTTTCTAAAGACAACATATAAACTGGAGGTAGACTCAGGGGTTTCAGTGTGTGTGCATGTGCGTGTGTGTACGCGTGTGTGCATGTGGAGAACATGCGTATGGAGGACTGAGCACAGCCTGCCCAGCTCTCTCTGCTTCTGCCTCCCCATTGCTGGAGTTCCAGTGTCCACTACTGCCTGGCTTGCTCAGCTGGGCTATGGGAGAACAGACTCTGCCCTCCCTGCTAGCAGCCTGGAGCGATTGTTTCAGCTCTGATTTTTATCTTTTTATTGAAACATTTTAAGATTGTCTTAAAAGCTGACTTGTGGGTCTTCTCATTCAAAGGACATCTCAAAGTCCTCTCTTGAATGGAGATAATGGTTAGTTTAGTTGAGGATTGCTAGCATGTCCCTTGTTACTTAAGAGTTTAAGTCAATAAGGGATAGTTAATACAAAAATGTGTGTGCATGTGTAAGGACAGTTAAGCATCAAAAAAGAACTACTGAAAAATTAAAGACCATCTGATCTGTAATTAGCCAATTTATTCCTATTGTGGGCCTGTGAGTACATCAAAGTGCTCCACGAGGACACAGTATAGACGGCGAGGACACCACAGTATAGACAGGCACATGGAAAGTAAATCCCGGAAGAGGAACTCAGCGTGGTCTCCCAGGTGGTGATCACAAACTTTCAGGAATAAGAACTTGATCAATCATAAAGTATTGAGTCTTGCAAACCAGTCAGGGTAGAGCCAAGTGTTGCCAAGGACACTAATAAAAGACCTGACAACAGACTGGAGGGAGAAAAAGAACCCCAAAGGCCTATCAAGTGTCACAGCACACCACAGAAGAGACTGAGGAAGAGACGACGTAAGATCATTAGAATAACCGACTTATAAATCCAAAGTGCTTACTTCTTGGATGGGAGTGGGGTGCTTTTTGAAACTGTAAGCCTTTGTTATATGGAAGCTAGATGTCTTGTTCAAACACAATTAATTCTACCGGCCAGGCGGTGCTGGCACACGCCTCTAAGCCCAGTACTCTACAGTCGGAGGCAGGTGGATCTTGGAGTTGAAGGCCAGCCTGATCTACAGAGTGAGTTCCAGTACAGCCAGGGTAGAGAAACCATTTCTCAACAAAACAAAACATAAAACAAATAAACAAAAATTCTTCTGAAATATTTCTAGCTCACTAGCATGTCCACAGCATAACTGACAATGAAAAGGGGCAGGAGATAACAGCAGTGAATTCAGAGAACTGAGAGAGGAAGAGGGGTCCCCCAGTTTCACCAGCCATAGGCAAGTCCTGCTAACAACCCAGAACGCACACCTCCTTCCTGCCTTTTCCCAAGGAACACAAAATTGTTCTCTTCTGAATGGGACACAAAGTATATGCTTTGAGAAATTTCTAAAACTGTAAACATGCAAACTTCAAACTTCTGGGCAGAGAGCATTGCTATGAATCCAGCCCCGGGCCTTGAACATGCTAGGCCAGCTATCTGTTAGCCTGGACTTAGAGACTTTGAGTGAGGCAAACACTCCTATATCTGTGTAAACAAAACAGAAAACAAATAAACTAAATACTAGGCAATGAAGAACTGGGTAAACAGTACTTTTCAAAGTTTGGATAATGTTAAAACTATTAAACCATTTCTAGACTATGTCTGAGAAGTCTTTAATCTTCTCATTTTAGCTTTGGAAAGAAGGACTAATTACTGAAAGATAAAAGGATAATACTCATCGATGAGTTCTGGTATTTACACTAAAGTCCCAAATGTTGGTAATACTACTTATAAAATACCATTTGTAATGATAAAAACATATTGAAATACATTTGTCACTTGATCTGCAATGTCTGGCTGTTATAAATACAGATGAACATAAAATATTAAATAACTTTATTTTGATAATCTTACTGACTTGATAATTTTCCTGAAAGTTTGAAACTTTTAAGGTTTTTTTGAAAATTAAAAAAGGCTTTTAAAATAAGATTCAATAGAATCCAAACATCCGTGAAGAATCAATGATGTAGCTCATATAACACTACACTTCTAGTATGTTCAAAGAGGGCTGCTTTAGGCACAATGACTCAAAGACTAAAGTGGATTGTGAACATATATTAAGCTTTCGTTTAGTTACTGGCAGCAATTCCCTCAGAGAAATCTTATAATGACATATTCCTTTAAATACTCTTGATAACACAGTCCTCTTATATGTACAAGGAAGCTCGTCCCCACTACCGGCAGTGAAGGTCACAGATGGGGGTGGAGGGTGGCTGCTTAGTATAAGGAGGCCCCGAGTTACTGCCAGGCACACACCAAGCGCATGCGCTCACACTGAAGACCAACCTACCCTGGCAGAGTTCTGTAGAGCTGGGAATCCGAACCAGGGCTGAGAGGCTTTGAACAAGCTAGCAAAGCGCTCAGTACTGAGCTGTGTCTCCAACTCTTGGTATTTTAAGACAGGGTCTCTCTGTGTAGCTCAGGCTGTCCTCTAACTGGCAGTCCTCCACCTCAGCTTCCCACAGGGATATGCCACATGTCATGAGTTAGCGGATCTTTTTAGAATAAGCAATCTATTACAAGTGGACTGTGTTTATATGGTTTCTCCTGATAGTTTAGTTTACAGTAGCCCAGCAGCACAGACAACTAAAGGGGTGTCCCCTAAAAAAGGCTGGCTGGCTCGAAAATGAAGGGGCTCAGCAGGAAAAGTCAGTCATGGAAGTAGGGCAATAAAATTATTCATGTAATAAATACGAGGCTGAGGTTATGGGTCAGTAATAAAGAGCACTTGCCTCACATAAAAGAGGCCCTGCGTTTGATGTATAGTAGGGAGACAGAGAAATGGACAGAGTAGATAAAGTTGTAAAAGTTATAAATCAAAGGACCTAAAAAATAGAATACTGAAATCAATATAAACTTTGCATTAATGAAACATTGAGGGCAAACAGAAAACAGAGAAGAATATGTCTCAACCCCTGAAAGGTAGCTTCTGGAATAATAATAACCTGCTAGGCAGGATGTGCCCAATGGTGGGTGCTGACTACTATGGAGGAACCAACTGTTCCCAGTTAGGTCAGGCTGCTCTCCACACGAGTATCCACGCCTCATGCTGTTTAACATGGGCCAACCCCATGACTGCAGAGGTCTTAGACCCTGGAAGGGACACACTATCAAACATCATCTATACCTACACCCACAGACAAGGCTACTCCCAGTCTCCTTGCAGTGAATAAAGGCAAACGCAAAGGCTCAGCCTACACAAAATGCCGAGACTAAAGAATGGTTGAGGGCTCAAACCTAGGTAAGATTCACACGACCCCTAAAGGTTCAGAGAACACTGAGCAGAGGGAGAGAAGAAAAGAGCCAGAGGGGTGATAAAAGAGGCAGCTAGCTCGGAGAGGCCGTGAAATACTGTCTTCTAAGCAAGAGAGGGCCATGGCAACCAAGAACTCCCAGCAGCAGTGTATACTGGCATAGAAGTCAGGCCTCCAACAGTCAGCTGTGGAAGGGCAAGGGACTCAGGGCCCTTCCACTTACTCCTGGTGTCTCAGCAAACAACCAATTCTGAAGTGGGGTGGCACAGTATCCAGGGTGTAGAGTGATGGCGGACTCAGGCTCTGATGGTTTGCTCCAAATTCAAGGTCACATAGACAGGCCTGGTTAAATTCTTAGGTCAATAAACAAAACCAAACCTAAATAGGAAAAGGATATTTATGGTGACTGTAGGGAAACAGGAGGGAAGGAGGGATCCAGAACACACAGTATACCTGTGTGAAACTGTAAAGAACAAACACACAAAAAGTCTTGAAAGAAAAGCCCTGATCTTTTGGAGAAAGTCTGCAATAAGCAGAAACAAACAGAAGCGACTGGACCCTGCCCAGTAAGTGAGAAGCATTCCACTCAGTGACAGCTATTTGAGCAGAGGGACAAAGAGCAGAAAGTCACCCATAAGATTACACACACAGGCAGAAGGTATACAAAGCTCTTTAGAAACACAAAGAAAAGGCAGACAATAAACAGACAAAGGAACTGACAACTCCCAAACATATAGCATCCTGATCAATGCCATATGGTCACGTGGCTTCTACATGCGCTGCAAAGGAACACACAGAGACTACAAATTAGCTCTAAAAGCCGCAGAGTGGAGGCTTAATTAAAAGGGGTAAGGACGGGGCAATTAGAGTCATTGTATCTGAGAACTCGGGAATGCTCCAGTCTCCTAAGGGAACAGGCCTTTCCCCCAGAATGTAGGCGTGTTAGGGGTCAGGGAGGAGACAGGAAGGTCCAGTGTCCAGCAAGCACTGTCAGGCCCAGCTGTCGCATGTCACTTGGCAACACTCACTGGCATCTTTCTTGCAGCTTACCTCCCACAAAGAAATGCTGGGGCACTTGCCTCGAGCACCCCAATAAGCAGATTTAACCTTAACTCTGAATTACCCTTACTCTAATATTTGAAGAAGGGAACACTGGGGAACAGAAAACAGCTGCAACAGACATATGACAAACGAGGGAGGGACAGCAGGAGAGACAGGAGTGTCTGTTCAGGAGAAAGTGGTTCTTGACAGTCTCATCTTTGGAACCCTTGTTATCATTTTTGAATCATAAGAGGCAGAGACAGGGAGAGGCTGTGAAATATTATTTTCTAAACAAGTAAAGTTACTGTAAAGTAACATTCAAAAGGCACTATCTATACTTTGCCTGGTTTCGGTTTTTGAAAAATCAGACCAGCAACTAAGCCTGGAGTGCAGCTTAGCTGCAGAAACTGGGTGACCAGTTTCTGAAAGGTTTGAGTCCCTACTCAGCTACAACACAGAAAGCGCCATGTGTGCACAGTAATGCTGTGACACTCAAACTCCAAGAAGACTTCCTAGCAGATTCTGCGGCTTATTTCAATACAACAGTGTGCCAGCTATGCATGGATACAATGCACAGGCTGGTAGAGCACAGTACAAGGCAAAGAAACATGAGAGTACTGCCTCTATAAACGAGTCAACTGGGGTGGAGAGATGACCCCATGGTTAGGAGCACACGGAGCTCTTATAGAGTACCTGAGTTCAGTTCCCAGCATGCACATCAGTGGCTCACAACTGCCTATAACCCCAGCTCCAGGGGATCTGGTGACCTGTGGCTTCCCTGAGCATGTGTGCACAGACAAACATAAAAGACACATACATAAAAATAAATCTCCAAAAAAATGAGCCAGTAATTATAAAACACTTGAGAACACGAATTTAAGGTCCTCGAATTACACGGACCTTAGAGGACTCAGCCGTCACTGGGGTTGCAGTGAGGATGTGCAATGATATGTGATAGATACTGTAATGGAGACGTTGCAAACGTTACAGAGTTGACTCTTCACAGATGTGGGGCCTCCATGACAAGCAATGAGAATTCAACTCTCCGGTCCAACACACCTAACACTTAATGCCAGTTAGAACCCATGGAGAGCTTGGTGGAGATGCTCTGCCATCTGTTCAACACTTGTCTAGTCAGAACAACAGCAAGTGTGCAAAGGTACAATCTGATCAGACCTCGCTGTCGCCGCTCGCCACAGCTGAAGATTATTGGAGTCCAAGAGCAGGGGGTACACCTACATGCTAACATCATGGGTGGAGTCCAAGAGCAGGGGGTACACCTACATGCTAACATCAGCAAGGGCAATCACTGGCAAAGCAGCTGTGCTCTGCTGACTGACATAAAGGACCCCATGCACCAGATTCATCACTCTTTTAAAAAATTTATTTTAAAATATTTATTACACGGTCCCTCTCTTCAGACACACCAGAAGGGGGCATCAGATCCCACTACAGATGGTTGTGAGCCACTATGTGGTTGCTGGGAATTGAACTCAGGACCTCTGGAAGAGGAGTCAGTGCTCTTAACCACTGAGCCATCAATCCAGCCTGATTTATCACTTCTTAAAAGGTTTAGAACTAAAAAAGTTCAAAGCATTCGCATCACCAAAATACAACAGAAAACCAGATCATCTTAGCAGGCAATGGATACAGATTCCAATAATTATTCTCACTTCACTTGACCAAAATATACATTGATCAATTTGGAATTGAAAATCTATGAGAAAAGCTGAAGCACAGTTACCGTCAATGGCACCAGGGACTGCATTCTTTTCTTTAAGAAAGCACAGAAAAGATATCAGAGACTGAAGGAATGGCTAACCAATACAAGCACAACTTGAGGTCCACCCATGGGCAAGAACCAATCCCTGACACCATTCATGATACTTTGCAAACAAGAGCCTAGCATACCTGTTCTCTGAGAAGTTCCACCCAGCAGCTGACCAAAACAGATGCAGAGACCCACAACCAAACACTGGAGGAAGCTCAGAGAGTCTTGTGGAAGAGCTGGGGGTAGGATTGAGGGATCTGGAGGGATCTGAACTCCACAGGAAGGCCAACATCAACTAACCTAGACCCTTGGAGGCTTTCAGAGACTGAACCACCAACCAAAGAGGCTATTCCACAGGCTGGCACCCTGCACATATGTAGCAGATATATGGCTTGATCTTCAGGTGGGTCCCCCAACAAATGGAGCGGAGGCTCTCCCTGACCCTGTTGCCTGCCTGTGGACAAGCTCCCCTAACTGGGCTGTCTTGTCTGGCCTCAGTGGGATAGGATGTGCCCAATCTTGCAGTGACTTGATGTACCAGGGTGGGTTGGTACCCAGGTGGGGAAGAAGAGGGGTGGGGGGAGGGTCTGTGTGAGGGAGAATTCTGGGAGAAAAAGGGCAGCTGTGATTGGGATAAATAAATGAATTAATGGAGAAAATGGAATTGAAAAGTTTTTTCTTAAAAAAAAAACAGAAAAATTTGAAGTTTCTGATTTAAAAAAATTCACAAAGACAATGTAACTCAAAAGACAAAAAAAACTCAAATTGTTTTCAATTTTATACCTTTTAAGAAAGGCTCAAAATCTCCTAATAACATTTTGTATGAGCTAATTTTATATTTATGTAAAAATGTTTAAATACAATCTAATATATCTAGAACTCTACTTTTAAGCAGGTTTGTTCTCCCCAGAGTTGAGTGCATAATTTCATTCTTACAAAATTCATTCGAACTGCTAAGCTTCAAGATTCCAAGACTGAACAGACTGTGAAAAAGGAATGATTGTTACTAAAGGGCAGAGCGGTTCACTAAACATCACTCCTATAAACATGAACATTATAAAACTAACCCTTTGTCCCCTCCTCAACCAGGCTTTTCTTACATGGCTGAGAGATAAAAATAAATGATCTCACCAGTTTTTATCAGAGGGAAATTTTACGTAGGAATCTGGACTATTTACTTGAAGTCTCTTTAACTTGAAAAACTTGCCACAAGCAACAAATAAAGGCCCCAAAAGTCAATAAATAGAGATGTCTAACATTAGGGAGAGCCCCTCTCACTGGTGGAGGGCCACTTTGGAAGCTGCTAAGGAGAGCAACCTGACAGGAGATGGGGCAAAGCTAGAACAGTATTGCCCTCAATGATTCACCTCCCATTAACCTGCCTGAAAAAAAACCCAAGGCTAAATGATGTCAACTGACAGTCACCATGGGGTCATGCACGTGTGGACTTCAGCACAGTGTGGCAGTTGGCTCTCTCCTTAGGTCCTGTAGGTCTCAAGGACTGAACTCAGGCTGTCATGATGGCAGCTGGCTCCTTGACCCAGAGTCGCTGGCAGCTCTGGAAGTCAGACAGAGCGGCACACACCGGTAACTCAGCACTTGGCAGATAAAGGCAGAACTGAAGGATCAAACCCTGCGTCAGACACAGGAAGAGCAGGAGCAGGCAGGAGTCTGGTTCTGTGTTCAACATTACAGAACAGGTTATGACCGCCAGATAATCAAGTACGTGACCTTTAACAGTGCTCACCCAGAGCAAACTTTTACATGGTGCATACTTTTAGAAAACGCACAAGAAAATAAAGCAAAACTAATAGAGGTTGGATAGGTTATAAATATCCATGAACAATCCAAAGCTTGAACATGATTCTGTTTCTACTTCCATGTGCACTACATAAAACAAGAGAATGCTGTGGACCCCTAAGCTTATGACTTCCCTAAGGCAGAAAGCCAGGGGAAACTATTCTGGCTAAAGAAAGGGAAACGAAGCAGCTCAAGACTGACTTCCAGCAGAGAAGGGGCTGGGAGCTCAAGGCAGTGAGGTGGAGCACACTAGTCAGCCTGTGTGGGCCCTGATTTCAATTCAGGGTATCAGTATCAATCAGGTATGGCAATCAAGTCCAAACAGCCCCAAGCCTTGCATAAAGAACATAAGTAAGGGGGAGTGGAATGAAAGAATGCAGGGTTCTTTTTATTTATTTTGGTTTTCAGAGATTAAAGGTGAGTGCTACAATGCTCAGCCAGTAAGATTCCTTATCAGTCAAAGAAGGCATCCAAAGGAAGCCCTGCTATACGCCACCACCCCCTGCAGCAGAGAGCGGGAGATAGGATCTCTCTATGGGCTTAGACTTGAGATCCTAGCACAGCCTCGCAGATGGGGGATAGCAGGCACCTGCCAACAAGCCAGCTTCTTCTAGTACACTACAGAAACTTCAGAGGACCAAAGGTATAAAATCACTCCCTTTTATCACTCAGAAAATCGAGTGAACTCACTTAGAAATAGTCACCAATCACCATCTAGCAAACAACTGAGACATAGGGCTTACATGATAATTCACCCATAGTTAAAGTTTTTCATGAAAATAGACTGCTGATTAATGATTAAAATTAAGCTTTTTATTGAGAACATCTGAAATCCTATTTTTCATTTCCTTCCTATGACTACTATAAGAGGCAACACACAGAAATCTTGCAAAACAAAAGTCCTTCTGATGACTATTTAAAGAGAACAGAACTGGACACAGACCGACGCAGATGTGTCATCTGTGCTCCGTTTCAACACAGTGGCTAGCACTTACGCTCACGCTGCAGGAGGAGCTGCACCTTTGGGGTGGCACTGGTGGTGGTAACGGCAGGAGCTGTTCTCAGTGGCACACATCTCTCCATTTCATAGCAGTTAGAGTGAACTGAGCACACAGGCAGCAAGGGCAGGTGACAGTGGCAACAGTTTAGCATTATCAGTGACCATGTGTTCTAGCTCCTGTTCTCACAGGCTATGGGCCCATGTTCTTAGATTCTTTCTAAGCTTCAGAGATTGATCTATAAACTGCAGATATTAAACACAAGTGGTTCTGAATCAGGGGGTTTCTAATCCTGACAAAGACTCTTCTGACCAAACTTTTGACAGGACTCTTAAACCTTCCTCTCAACTATGCCCACCAACCTGTGTTGCTGAAGGTGTCCAGTCTATCCAAAGCAGACTAGTACAGTAAGTACAGAAAGCGCCTTCTTGTCTACCTGCAGTGTCTTCTCTTAGTAATTCTCTCACCCCACTCTGCCACACAGTTATAAAGTTCCCTTTGTCCTAACTGAATTTGGAACTGGGGCTGCTTCTCCCTCTCCATCCAATTGTCTTGAGAAGAAAGCTTCTCCTTCCATTTTAACAAACATCAGAATAGTTTTTCTTTAACAATGGTAATTAAATGAGAGATCTCTGTTTGTTTGAGTCAGGGTCTCTCTGTGCAGCTCTGGAACTCACTATGTAAAGAAGACTGGCCCTGGAGATCACAGAGATCCACCTGCCTCCGCCTCTTGAGTGCTTGCTGGGAGTTAAGGAGTGCACAAGTACAGCTAGCTAATTATGAGTTTTAACAGAAGCGAAACACCTGAATCCCTGACTTTACAAAGAGTAAAAAGCTCCAAATGTCAATTTCTGTTGTTAAGTTATCACCTTGCAATTCTAACAAAAAACTCAAACTGACAAATTTCAGTTTTAATTGATTACCGTGTTCATCACATGAAGATTATCGTGATAAGCATAAAGGTCATGTTCAGGGCAAGAGACGAATGCTGGCCTCCGAGTGCGTCATGGAGCAGTAAGAAGGTCAAAGCAGACAGGCAGCAGGGAGAAAGGCCATCAGCCAAGCTGCTCTCTACAGAGAGGAGGGAATAAAGCACCCAAAGGTGCTGCGCATCGTGGAGACAGGACTCCCATGATTCTCTGGAGTGAGGAAGCCACTCTGACTGAACAAGATCCACAGGGGCACATTTGCATTTAGAATGCTCCTTTCAAGGGACAGGACCCTGTGTGGCTACTGGAGTGGTCACTGACAAGATGTCTCTGGGCCACTAAGTAAGTTCCACCTACACCTGAGTGAGTGACTTATGAAACCCAGTGGCCACATACAAAAGAAAACAGGCTCAGAGGAGGGAGGACCATTGAAAAGGGTTCCAATGGGGGTGGGGTGGGGGAGTGAAAGTCAAAATGACTAAAAATTATAAAAATATATAAAAGTGTCAAACAATTAAAAAAAAGCTGGCTCTGGGAAGGTGTCAGCTTCAAAGTTCTATAGACACATTGCATAATTATACAGACACCGCCCATGTTCAACAGCAAAAATACATGGGAAAAGAAAAAATAAGCTAGATAGTTCACAGAAACACTCCAAGAAAAATGTGTTCCTAATTTCTATGTCAATGTCTGGCAGTCATAAACTGGTGGACAAATACTACAGACAAGACTGCAGAAGTAGCCTCAGAGAGGAGCTTTTCCTTTGAGGAGCCATGCGCAGGTTCCTGGCCTCCTTCCTGTCCTGGGTGGAGTCTTCTCTCCTCTGCTCTGTGTGCTCTCTGTGTGCAGTCCCTGGAGACTGCTGCTCACTGATTTCCCCTGAGAGCAAGGATGTCTTGGGGCTCCCAGCATCTGTCACAGGGCTGGGCCACACACTGGGAAGCTGTGTGCTGAATGAAGTCCTGAGTGAGCCATGTGACCACCCCTTTGTCTACAGTGGTCATTAAATCCTCACGTACATTCAGAACTAAGCAAGGATTCTTTCCCAGTCTGATTCCTCCTGTAGTAAAGATCTATAAATGTTGCACAACCAGTTTTTTTTCCCTTGAAGCAACAATTAACTGCCAAAACAAAAAGAAATGATTTTATAACGTACTTTGATACCAAATATGTTGCAAGGAACACAACAGAAATGACCTATTAGCTCCTAACTTTGTATGTAAGATCATCCATGTAATTTTCACACTAATTACCCAAGGTTTTGAGAAAAATACATAAAATATAGCACAGTTAGTAAGATTAAACTGATGCCTTTTCAAGAAAATAAGAAAGCAATCAAAATAATTAGGTTTAACATTAACACGGGAGGCAAGTCTTTTGTTTTTTTTTTTTGTTTTGTTTTTTTGTTTTTTAAAAACTAGGCAGCATACTCCATAATTGTACTGGTCTAGAGCCAATAGTCACAAGGTTTGAAAGGCTCCTCTCTATCCACACATAATATCACACACCTTTCTCAGGAACAGTCTTCATTTATTTGACCTGAAAAATCAAACAAATTCAGCTTAACATCAGAGGCTGCCTGTTTGTTTTATGTTCCTAATATCAAAGCACACTATTGCTGGCTTTTAAGGACCTTTGAAAACACAAAGGTGTCTATCAAAGAATGCTTTTTCTTCAAGTTGTCTGATCAAATGAGAACTGTTTTCAAACACTCAGAAGCCACTGGCAACTGTCTCAATTACAGATTCGGAACGATGCTTCTGTATGCCATCTCACTTGCTCTAAATGTTTATTCATTTCTAAACATCACAAAGCCTAAACATGAACAAGAACAAAACAAACAAATTTTAAAAACCACCCTGTAAAAAGAGGAGTTCTTCCCCTGAAAAGCCACCAGCCCAAGTCCTTACATGTTCAAATTGCAAAACCTATACGTTGCCTTAGTGTGTAATAAGCTCATGGCTGCATGCTTCCGATGAAGCTGAACAACTGCTGGTCTGAGGCCTTGTGAGCCTCGGCCCAGCTGAGAGGCACAGAACATCTGTAAAATCCACATGAAGCACAACCAAACTGTGTCAAACACTCAGCCTGGTTAGCCAACAGCAAGCAGAAGAGCCCAAATCAGATAGGAGACAACACCATCAACATCACACAAGAGAAATCCAGGGCCAGTGGGGTCTCGGATCTGCGTATATCAATTCTGGTTCTCAAATGTATGCCACAGACCATGAACAAGCCAGTTCTAACTGACTATTAGACAGCTAACCTTTCCCGGTTAAACCAACCCTCTTGAAATTTATGATTAAAGGGATGAACATCGGAGAGATAGAACTAGACAAACACTGGGCGCAAGATGGCCAGACAATGGACAAACTGAAATCAGACTGCCCAGTCATGGTGAAATGTGTCTCTGTAAACAGTAACTCAACCCTGAAAGTGGAGAGGCCAGAGGATATTCAGGCGAGCACTTGGCACACACACTTCAATTACCTTGCTATTAACTTAGCTATGTCCAGACTCATCTCGAAGGACTAAAAATAGGACAGAAGGCTTTTATAGCATCCCAACCAAGGCCACAAATACAAACCATTTATTAGAACATACACCAGGAAATTACAGAATACAACATATATTTCTAGTGTTAAAAACAGAAAAATAGAATGTTAACACTTTGCTTTTTATATAGCACTCATGTGAAAAATTTAAATAAATTCTACAATTTTAAAAATCTATTTATAGTGATTCTAACAACACCCTGTGAACTAGGTAGGATGTAAATACCCTTACTTCTCTTAGCTACTGATTTATTTAATCACGTAGCTGGTTAGATTCTGGTTTAGCTCAGCCCAGTATCTCAAGCTTCCAGAGACACAGTCTCCAATTACCCTCCAAAGTGTGATAAGTAAGACAAGGTGAGTCTCTAGATTTCCATGCTCAAGAATGAGTAAGTAGAACAAACTGGCGTCAGGGTTAGAAATAAAACCATTTCAAACAGTCCAAGGGATCTACTTTTCTTTAGAAGCAGGTTGAGAAACAGTTAAGATTGCCACTTAATCCGCTGACATGCACAAATTTTTAGATAGTGAAATTTACTTCCCACACTCAAAAACAGGAACTGACAGCTTTATCCTTCAATGGACAGAAGAATTCCGCTGAAAGTGCAAGGCTAGACTATACAGAGAGAGACACTCAACCGGGAAATCAATCAGTTTAGAAACAAAGGACAGGCAACCAATACTTGCAGATCTCAGACACTTAATTTTTTTCTAAAGTTTGACTCAAAAGAATAGGTTTGTCACATGGATGGCTAGGATAAATGATAAACTTTAAGTGTCTAATTTGTACCTTTCAAGTCATTGTTATGAAGACCCTTTAAAAGCTGGTATACTATTACAGTGTTAAAAGGTACTTCCTAAACACACCCAATACATCTAACTCTGCAAAGCAACTCTTGGTGAAATAATTCTTTCTTCCCTCAATACAATCAGATAAGGTGAAGCCAAAGGAGTACAGGACTCCAAACCTGAACCCGCCCAGGAATTTCCAAGCAAGAAAGACCGTTGTAAATATGCTTCTGTTTAAGAGACAGCAGAACCCTGGCTGCACACAAGCATCTCAGGAAAAGCAGAGCTCTCTTCCTTACAGGTGTGCTGTGCTCTGTCTCCTTACACTCTTATTCAGCCTTTATAGCGTCTGCACCAGTGTCAGGAGGAAATCAGCGCACAGAGATCCACCTGCCTTCGCCTGCACAGTGCCAGCATTAAAGGCACATAGCCACTTCCAGCTCATGTCTTAAAGCTTTAAAATCAAAAGATGTATTATGTGCTGTGATCGTCCCACTGTTCACAGGTTCAGCTGGGAGGCTGATGTCTCTGTCCCGCCTTGAGTCACTACAATTAAGCCTCTTTTACAAGAAATGCTCATTTGCCGTCTTCAACCTCCAAACTAATACTCCTGAGATAATAATTTTTTTTAAGATATCCTGGTGAAACTGTATCTTAATTTTGGCTTCAAATAAAGCTTAAAAAATATTTAAATGTACCAGAGCTACTGTATCCCTGGTGAAACAATGTTAATGTATTACCTTGACCTCGATATTCTCATAAATTATACCATTCCATATTTGAAAAATGTTATTTTTCATATCTTGCTAAGATTGAAATCATAAAAGAATTTCTTTTCAAAAGAATTGAATCTCTGATACATGACATCAAGACCAACTGACTGCAGATGATGCTGATCCTAGAAGCAGTGGGTGACTGGTTCCAGTGTGAGATGCCTCCACAGGAGGCGTCAGTGGTCTTCTTAGCCAGTCCTCTTGCCTGTTCTGGTGTGAATGAGGAATGTCCCCCAGACTTGGGTCTCTGAACACTTGGCTCCCGGGTGTGGTGCTGTTGGGGAGGCCCGGGCAGCACAGCCTTGCTGGAGGACTTACAACACTGATGTGAGCTCTCAGGTTGCTGCTCTTCCTGCCATATCTGCCGCTTGCTGACATGCCTCCTCCCCGGCATAGCGCTTTTTTTCATGTTAGACTCTTAAGCTTCTAGAACCATAAACCAAAATAAACTTATCACAGCGAGGTAGAGCTGCCTAATTCTACTGCTCATCAGAGTTAGAGGATAAGACCCTACTGCTTAACACAGACCTTGCTGCAAGCCTTAGAGAAAGCACGATAGAATAGAGGTGGAAACTTCCTCCCTTGTGTCTAGTTTTCAAAGTTCCAGAAGGTGCTATGCAAGCTGCTGCCGGAGAAAATGCACCCTTGGTCTGTCCCCACAAACCAAAAACAAACAAGCAAACCTCCTGGGCAAGATGCTCCCACCTGGTATAATGGCGCAAGTGCTGTGCCATTATAACCAAGTACTCTCAGATCTGACCAGGTTCCAACAGAAAGCTCCAAACTCGATCACACTGACAGTCCTGGTAAATCACAATCAGTAAATCACAAAACAAAAGAAACAGACATGAATGTGGGAAAGAATTTGAAGGGTAAGAGTGGTCAGTATATATTAGGTACCTGTGTGAAATAGTCAAATAGCAAATTTAACTAATTTTTGTTTTAAAAAGGGACAATTTAGACTCCATAATGATGGGAGCCACTTAAATAAGATTAATGTCTGTCCTGTGAGTTAACCTTACTAATGGACACTTTTCTCAAAGGACTTCCTGTCAGATTAGAGAAGTAGTATGAAGATAAGAAAGTTATCACTGAACTATGTTTGTTTAAGAGCCTTTAAGACAGTATCAGTTATCAGCACTAAACACTGGTGCAGATGAAACACTGTAATAGCATAGAGGAGATGGAAGTAAAGCCTAGGAGAGAAAACACAAACTAATACAGGGTTCATACTGGTCCCTAACAGATGCTACGGACGGACGCTGATGCAGCTCCTTCCCACTGTGACCTTCGCTTTGAAGGGATCGCTTTACTTATGGGCATCTGCTCCAATGGCAAATGCACACCATTTAAGCTGCCATCTGCACACATCCCTAACTGACTTGACCAAGTGGACATCTCTACAGCAGACAGCCACTACAAAGGAAAACACAGAAATTCTCGAAACTTGTAGTTTATTCTTGTAAAATAAAAACTGCTCACGAAGTACGCTGAGTCTACAGAGGGTATTCAAAGCATTTGGAAGGTGCACTAAGTATGAGTTATTCAGGAGTTTAATGGTTTAGTTAGCATGTCATCTGTATGTTACCAGGCCTATTTGTAAAACAGATACAGAAGGGACCTTTTAGTAACAAACTCACAACAAATTATACCTTTCTGGGGATAACTGCATTTCAGATCTCAACTGACAAAAATGATCCATCCGCCTCAGAAGAGGGACTCCCAGCACTGTGAAGACCACATTTCTGGGACTGGGGATAAAGATGATGAATGACTCAAAAGAACAAGGCATGGCCAACTAGTACGATGGCTTCCTTACAAAACAACACGTTCAAGTGGCCTGAGTGACTCATGGTAAGTGCCATACCACTCAAAAGACATGGCCTCACAAGAGAAGAAAACAGGATCTGACAGAGACTGAGCAGTAGACCGCTGGTGCTAAGAATCTCACGGCTGCCATATTCTCCATTCCAGCTTCTACTTCCCAACTCTCTGGTTATTTCCATTCTAACCATGAAAAGTGGTATGACTTTTTGGTTAAGTTAATGGTTCGTGTGGAGAGAAAGCCAGAGAAAGAGCAAATTAAAGTTAATCTTATGACCGTTGTTGATAAAGGCCAGTGCTGTGGGAGGCAGAGACAGAACAATTTCTGTGAGTTCTAGGCCAGTCTGGTCTGCAAACTGAGTCCATACTGCCTATAAATAAATAAGTAAATAAATAAATAAATAAATAAATACTATTGACAATGTCCTAAGTTAAATGATCACAATGACCACAAATGTAGACAACATTTAAACACTGTGTGAAGGAAAAAAAAAACTAATGGACAACATATAAAAAAGACTAGTATATAGATGCTCTAGGTAGCTTGAGAGAACACAGGCTTTACCATACTTGCAGTTGATGCATGCATATTTTCCCAGTTATCTATAGCGGGTAAAATTTTAAATAAAGCAGAGAGGGGCTGGAGAGATGGCTCAGCGGTTAAGAACACTGACTGTTCTTCCAAAGGTTCTGAGTTCAATTCCCAATACCCACATGCTGGCTTACAACCATCTGTAACGGGGTCTGATGCCCTCTTCTGGTGTGTCTGAAGAGAGCAATGGTATACTCATATATGTGAAATAAATAAATCTTAAAAAAAAAAAAAAAAAAGACAGCTACAGTGTACTCACATAAAATAAGTAAATAAATAAATAAATCTTTATCAAAAATGAAAATGAGAGGAAAGAAAGCATGCACAAATGTACACACATGCACGCATACTTTTTGTCATGCCAAGCATTTTATGTATAAAAGATAGATATTCATTACAGGAACTACTCTATAAAACTGTCCCAAGCTGAGCCATCTACCAAGTGTGAGAATACTCAACTTACTTTCTTGCTGTTCGTAGGAATCTTTGTCTATTCCACAAGCACTTGTTATATAGCTGCCACGCACTGGACCCAATGTCTGCAGACACCAGGAAGGAGTAATGAAAATAAAATCACTCAGCTGGAGCGATGGCTCAGTGTGTAAGATTGAGTACTGTTCTTGCCCAGGACCTGAGTTTGGTGTCTAGTACCCATGTTAGGTAGACTACAACCACCTGTGACCCCAGGACCGACCGACAGACTTCGTACTGCTGTGACCTCTGGCTCCTGTACTCAGGCACACACATGCAGATGCACATACACATACAGTTTTAAAGATATAACTAGTAAAGTTCTTCCTTTGTCTAGTGGTGCTAAACAAAGTAGGTTAAGGGCCACAAAGCCGCATCTCCCCATGATTACCCTTCAGAAATCCTTTCAGAAATCCTTTCAGAATGTCAGCATGTCCAAATACACACTACAACAGACAGTGTTATGAGGATAGTTGCTATCCTCGTTTCTCAGATGCTACAGCACATTCCTACAGAAGTTAAATTCCTGTCTGTGCCATCATGTGATTTGCCTTTAGCTCAGGAAGTGTGTGTAGAAAGGCACAAAAAGCAATGAGAGGCCGTGTCATGGCTCTCCTCCCTTCATCCTGTGCTCTGGAGTGGTGTCCACAGAAGGCCCTGGCACAAGAAATAAGCTCATGCCGAAAGCTGGCGATCTGAGGGTGGGTGCTGCAAGACAGCTTAGCAACAGCCTAACGAAAACAACGGACAAAAGGTAGATGCTGGCACCAAAGTCCCCAAATAACGGGCTCGCACTCTGTTCTCCAAAGCCTGGGAAGGTCCCTGTGCTGAGCCCTAGGCATTTGGAACATCAGTCAGGCCACTAACATAAACGAAACTCAAAGCAAACCCTGGAAACATGACACCAAGGGAGATACTGCAGAGCAGAGCAGAGCAGAGGAGAGAGGCTCTGCCCAAGAGTGCGACTGTCTCGTCTACCTTTCCCATGGTGCTGACAAAATCCCACAAAAGCAACCTTAGGAAGGAGGGGTTTATGCTGAATCAGTTTGGAGATGCTTATTGTACAACTGAGATGAATTTCACAAAAACAATAACCAAAAATTAAAATATGGAAATTGACATGGGACTCATGGCAGACTGTAGTCCACTACAGATGGTGGCGGCAGCAGCAGTCTTGCGCACCGGTAAAGGAGGTAGCACCAAAGTCACGGTGTAGACAACTTAATAAAGAACAAAGCAACACACACAACGTGAAAACACACATGCATACAGCCAAGGACAGCGTGTTCAAGCACACAAAGAACAAAGCAGTCATATAGCTACATAATACAGGTACGAAGATGCACTGGCTTGGAATTCGGGAAGCACTTAAAAACAGGAACAATAACATGGTATAATCTTATACGCATCCTAATTATAAGATAAAACTCTGGACTGCAATTAAGAAGAAAACACAGTCTTGGTGTATTAGTCAGGGTTCTATAGAGTCACAGGACTTCCAGAACGTCTCTATTTTGAGGGAATTTATTGTGATGACTTATAGTCTGTAGTCCAACTAACACAGCAATGCTCAGCTGTGAACGGAAGTCCAAGGATCCAGTTGTTTCAGCTGGTCTTCTGCAGAAGTAGCTCCAACAGATGTGCTGGCACGCAAGTGCAAGCAAGTAAAGAGGAGGGAATCTTCCATCTTCCAAAGTCCTATGTAGGCCTCCAGCAGAAAGTGTGTACTACCACGTCTGGCTCTGGGACTTGCTTTGTCCCAGCTGGCCTTGAACTCAGAGCTCTGCCTGCTTCAGTCTCCATGGATTAAAGGTGTGTAGTACTACCTTGCCTGGGCCTAAACTTTTCATAGCAATAAGCTTCAATATGGACCTTGAGAAAAAAGCATGTGTCATCCCATGTTGAGATCTGCGTCAGAAGCCTGTGTCTTCCAGCCTCAATTTTGGATCACAGGTGTGCCCTCCATTTCTGGATTTGTAGTTCGTTCCAGATGTAGTCAAGGTGACAACCAGAAATAGCCATCACACTTGGGCAGGAAATATTTTAAATTATTATGCCGTATTCATGCTTGTCTGTTTGGGTTAAAAAAAAATTGTCACGTTACCAATGGACTTTAAAAAAAAAAAAAAGCATTGATGGGACTCAAATAAAATTTTTTCTTTTATATCCTTAGAGTGTAAGCAAATGAAGTTCTGTCAACCAAGAAACCTTTCTGAAAGCAGAACCCTACACTGACGCTCAGGATGGAGAGGCCGGGCTGAAGATGTGGTTCTGTGGTAGAGCTTGCTCGGCGTGCGCAGTACTGAACCTAGCAAGGAGTGGCGGAAAGAAAACACTGAACTGCTGATTAAACTGGAACAGGACCCACAGGTGACCTGTGCTACTCTCACATCATAAGAGAGCGGGTGCTGATGAGGTACCAGGCTGGCGCCAGGCTTCACAGACTGGAGGAGAAATTTAAATTCCACAATAGAAGAGCTAATAAAGTAAGCCACGTGATCATGTGACACACAGAGAACTAATACAATGTGATCATGTGACACACAGGGAACTAATGAAAAGAATGGATGTGATTACAAGGTGGATGACTAGTCATTTCCATGACCTAAGAGGCCAGGAAAAGCAGAGAAGACATTAGAAGTCGTTTCTGGGATGTTCCAAAGAAGTTTCAGCCAATGAAAAGACCCCAAGAAACCTGCTCCAGAGACTAAGGCCATTAGGCTGATGCAAGCAGAGTAGACAAGGGAATGCAGAAGAGGGAATGAGGCCAAAGAAGCTAGACAAACACGAGCTTCAGAGTTTTGATGTGAAGTGTAACAAAAACCTCTGAGATGTTTTAAGAAGAGAATGCCACCACCATTTACAGTGCAGAAGTTGCTCTACTGGCAAGAGGAGCTGGGAAAATCCCCGAGGCAACCCCGGCAGATAGATACCACCGCGGTGCCTAGGACTCATGTCTTAGGAAGGTGAGCTCCAATAGAAAGTGTGCAAGAATGCTTACATGGTAGCACTGACAGTGTTGAGTGGCACAGAGAAGGGGTGGGGTGGGGGGAAAGATATCCATAAAGGCAAGGCATGGAAGCTAGCCCATGCTTGCAGTCACAGGATTCAGGAGACTGAGAAGCATGAGGATCAGGAGGTCGAGACCCTCTTCAGCTGCACACTGAGCTAGAGGCCAGCCTGGACAAGAATCTCCAAAAACAAAACAAACAAACAATGGTCATAATGGTGCCAGTGGGTGGATGGCAGCCCACTTCCTAGGGTGAGAGAGGTCTGGGGACACGGATTAGGGAAGCGATCACATCAAGCTCTGCCTGTGAATTAGATGCTCGCGTTATGGGCCCAAGAGTTACAGAGACATCCCTACGCTTGCTCTCTCTCCCTCCTGTTTCTCCCCCATGGCTTTCTCAGGGTTCCCAGCACTCCTCAGAGCAGTGTAACATAAACAGCTTATTTCTACCTTCACCTGAACCTGCCAGTTTACAAAGCTTGATGAAAATATAAAAATAATGAAACACTGAGACATGTAAGCTATATTTACTCATAATAAACTTACTTGCTTATACTAGCATAAATTATAGATGGCTTAAAGATTTCATCAGGAAAAAAAAATGAAGCTATTAGAGTGTAGTAAAAGAAAGTACAGATTAATATCTATAAAATCTTGGAGTGAGAATGTTCTTGGTTCTTTTAGCACCATGGCAAGAGTCATAAAGATGGAAAATAATGGTGGTTATCAGGTAGAGGAATATAAGTCCATCTACCATTGTATTTAAATAAGTAAGGGTTTTGTTGTTGTTGTTCTGAAATGGAGTCTCACTATGTAGTATAAGCTAATCCTAATCTCTTAAGGAAACCCACTGAGCCTCCTGCGTCGGCCTCCTAAATAGCTGGGGAAACAGGCACACGCCATCATAGTGATTCACAAGTTTTAAAAAAAAATAAAATTTTTGAATAAATATTTGAAAACATGCAACATAAGAATTAATATTCTTCAGCCTGGTCTACAGAGTGAGTTCCAGGACAGCCAGGGCTACACAGAGAAACCCTGTCTTGAAAAAAACCAAAAAAAAAAAAAAAAAAAAGAATTAATATTCTTAAGTATAAGAAGCTTGTAAGTTTAAAAATAAAAAAGATTAACCACCTTAAGCATGTAATAAGAGCAGAAATTCAAAAAAATATAAGTAGCACAGGAGTTGGAGAGAGTTTCAAACTTACATGATATAAAAATATATTGCACAAAAAATGACACTCTAAAAACCAGAGTCAGGGCACTAGATATCAATGGAGATATCGGATGAGACACTCTCAGACACGGGACTTCAGGAGGGGAATGGTGCTGCCACAATGACACTCTTACCAACTTCTTTCAATAAGCACTGTTTATGAGATAGGAAAACCTCACTTCCTAACAAGAAACATACATTCCCAAAAGGTAACTGCAAAGTATTGCCAAGAAACACAATGTGTTTAGAGGAGAGCACACTCAGCGGTCTTTTCAACACTGCACATACAGCTCTTCTAATCTAAACTATTTCTAGATCTCTGACACATCTGTGGCCAGGACCATCACTGTCTGCTCATATGGTGTCACCATCAGGAGTGATTTCCTTCTTTTCAGATTCCAAAGCCAATCCTTCTTACAGTTCTATTGCCATTGGGGCAAACAAAGAGATTCTTCCCTAAGCACAGCATCCTCCTCTTCATATTAATTATGTCTGGTATCTTCCACACTAGCTCAGGGGTTCTCAAAATCTGGTGCCCAGAGCAAAAGTACTAATGCAAATAGAGAACTTTCCAGAAATGCAAACTCTTGGGCCCCACTATAGGTCCAGTGGATCCTGCTGATGTCTGAGGGCACCTGTTCAATCTGCAGGCTTTGCTCAGGCCTTCCAAGTCCAACAGGCAAATCACATTTTACAGTCTTTTCTCAAAATTCCAACAGTAACACATTAAGTCATTCAAAGAGGCCAAGCCACAGAATCCCGAAGAGCTGAAAACCTTCTGAAACAAGAACAGAAGCACAGTGAAGCAACATCATACCTTAGTGATGTCTGAGAATTAGAACCAGTGCGTCCTAGAGCCATGGCTTCATGCCTTCAGCAGCTGTGGAGGCATCTAAACACATCTGGCTTCCTCAGACACTCGCTACAAACTCATGTAATTACACAGTCAAAGGCAGGGCTACACAATCATTCAACCAACAAGATTCCTGACTAATAACAAGGTGCCAGCTGTATCTAGAAAAAAGTACAATAATCAGGTGTACAAAAGACACTTCAGAAACATGTCATCTTTCCTAAGTGACCCCACTTTGGGCTAGGTCTGCTGAGGTTTGATGTGCTCATTCATATAGTTCTTTACACAAGTAAGTTATCCTAGAACTGAAGTACATCCATGATAGACATGAAGCAATGTTTATCTGCTGTACAACACCAATAATGCCAACTGCAAATGTGTCACATTTATTTGCTAAAAGAATGAAGGAGCCAGCAGCAAGCTGGAACTGGTGACGAGCAACTGAGATAGGCTTACAGATAGGCTCAGAGCCTGCAGCCGCTTGCAGATAAGCAGAGGTACATTAGTTATCATTGTGTGCATGGACCCAAAAACCTGACAGAAGCAACTTGGGAGAGGAAAAGTTTGGCTCAGTATGCCTGAGATTTTAGTCCTCGTGATAGGGAAGCACAATGGTCGAAGCTCTCAGCGTGGCAACAAGACCATCTCGTGGTGGCTCTTCATGGTGGCAGGTCAGCGTCCTGGAACCCGGGGTGGCCAAATTCAAGGCCCACTTTTCCTAGTATAGCAGAGCACTGCCACTCACCTCCTAAGGGGCTCCAAAGTCTTCAAGCCAGTATCACAAACTCCCAACCAGGTATTAAGTTATGAGGCTGGGGACATTTCAGATTTAAATCCTGGCAAGAGAAGAAGACTCTCCAAAACTCACTTCGCTATGCTAACATGAAGCTATTCATTAATCTTGTATCTCCTTTTTGTTCATTTTTCAATTTTCTTTTTTTCATGTGTTATGTGTGTGGTGTGTATGAACATATGTATGAATGTTCATGTATGCAGATATGTATAGAGGCCAAAGATATTCGATACCTTCCTCAACGACTTTCCCTTTTTCATTATTTACTGAGACAGGATCTCTCCTTCAATTCAGAGATGGCACTTTCTGCTAGTCTAGAGAGGCTGAGAATCTCACTTCTGCCTCCTGAACACTAGTATTAGAAACGGGTTACAGTCCTGGGTTTGCTTTCTATTGCTATGACCAAACACTGACTACATCAACGTGAAAGGAAAGGGTTATCTGACTTACAGGTTATAATAGTCCATCACTCTGGGAAGCCAGAGGAGGACCGTGGAGGCAGGAGCATGCAGCAGACTATGCAGGACTGCTGCTTCCTGGCTTGCTCCCTGTGTCTCCCTCCCCATCAGCCCTGGCTGACCTGCCCAGGGACAACAACACCCACAGTTGGTTGAGTCTTCCCACGTCAATCAGCCATCGAGAAAACGCCCCAGACAGGCAATGTGACCCAGGGAGTCCCTCAGTTGGGATGCCCTCTTCCCAGATGTGTCTAGGACACACGTATCAGGTTGATGAAAACTAAGCAGTACAACTTCCATGCCCACCCGCCAGATTTTACAGAGAGCTAGAGACCCAAACTCATGCTGGTACATCAGGAGCTTTACCCACGGGCTCTCCCCAGCCTGGGCTGCTAATTTTCTTTACAACTCACCATTTTGAAACCCTCTTTTAAAAGTCTATCTTTCCAATACTGCTTCCCCTTCAATCTTTTCTCTCCTTTCTGGTTGGTAGCAAAACCCTTAGAAAGACTCAAATGGGATAAATGCTAGACTTCAATACTTATGGAGTTTGGAGAGCTGTGAAAATGTGTCTCATTTCAAGGGGTCAGAAAAGGTTAGAGCTGCTCTTATAAGCCACACACCTAGACACTCTTCAGGGGGTAAGTCCAACCAGCAAACTAGAAGCACCAGAACACAAGTCTCGACTGGCCCTCATAGCTAGCTCCTCATCCTCCATCTTCACCCTCACTTCTCGGTCAACCACCTCCTAGCTAGAGCCCCTCCTTGAGCAGCCCAGCCCAACTCCTTCCCCAGCCTCTCGGTGCAGTCCTACAAAGAGGTAAGGGGTAGGCTTTGTAAGCAGAAATGCCACCCAGACATTGCCTGAGAGCTGCATTAGGCAATGTTTGTAAGAAAAAAAACACACACACTAGTGCTAACAGGGCAGACACTGTCGGCCCAAAGGTCATATGTGCCACTTACCAGCTGCGGCACTGGAGGTGAGCTACTCAACTATGTTGTACCCTGGATATAAAATAAAAGTGACAGCATCTGTTCTGCCATTTGGGGGACAATTATCCACAGAATTATCTAAAATACTGCCTAGGCATGAAAAATAGTAAATATTAGTTGTCATTATCATACTTAAAACATATTATGCACTTTACGGGTTTGGGGAGCTAACTACGACAAAGTTAACGTAAACCGTGTTCAAGTGTGAACGGCATTTACCAAGATCCTTTGCCTAAACAGGGAACTTTATGTCCAGAAAAGAACACCTGGGTTGTAAATCTAATAACTGTTGAGCAGTAATAAAGAGTCATCTGGCTTTCTGTTTTCATAGATTGACAATCCCTAAGAGTTTACCTTAGAAAATTTGGTAAAACGCAAACACACACACACAGCAGCAGCACTTAAACGGCATTATTTTGTGGAGAGCTGTCTGTGTATGTGGCAAACGAGAGGGTAGCAGGAAGCACAAGAGCAAAGTAAGCATGCATTCTGCTTCCGGGCTCGAGGAGCTCCCGGGGACCCGTCTGCATGGCTACAGTGTCCCACTAAGAGCAGATGTCAAAACCTTCACAGCTTGCTTTCTCTTCCCACCTTTTCTGGGATTATAAGACAAGAATTATGAAATATTTGTTGAATTGAAAATGATTTCCTAAGATGGCCCAAAATAAGGTTTAAGGAAGCTATTTTAGGAAAATCAGTACTACAGTAAGCTAGGAATAAGTGTCATGTTACATTTCTGTCCTTTATTGAATAATGATGTAGTATCCATAAAACTCACCATTCTAACTAAAGTGCATAGCTCAGTGACATTTAATACGTGCACCAATGATGTGCAACAATCACTTCCAGATCCTGGAAAGGAGCCCCAACACTGTGCCGCCGTGAACGCTCACTTTCATGAGAACACCTGCTTTCTATTCTGCTGCCTGGGTGCGTAGGAATGAATTTGCAGGGCCATATGATAACTCCGTATTTAACTACCGACAAGCAAGCGCTTGCTTTCCACAGCAGTCCAACACTGACACTCCCACCAAGAGCCGTGAGGATTCTGCTTTGCTAGCATCCTGGTCAACACTTGGCACCTTCATTTTGTAAACAGTAGTCATCCTAGTGTGAAGGGGAATCCTGTTTCCATCATGTTGAGCATCGGTGAGCATCGTCCACATGTTTGTGGACCATTTGCTTATTTTCTTTGGAAAAATGCCTACTCATACCTTTCCCCGTTTTTTAATTGAGCTGTTTATCCTTTAATGTGGACTTGCAAGCACTGTGTCCAGTTATTTTCTGAGTTAATGGATCGCTTTAAGCCTATCATGCAGCTGATCCTCTTCTTTCTTTGAAGCTTAAAGGAGAAAGAAATTCTTCCAGATAATGAACAACCGAGTAGGAATGTGAGGTCTGACAATCTATTTGCAAGTAAAGAATACACAATACCTGCCATTTTTGTCTGAAAGCCCATACTCTAGACATGTATTAAGGTGAGGGTAAGACTGTCATTTCTTACGCAGTGCTTCCTATACGCAGAAGCTCTGTGCTAGCTGCCCAAACACTCTTATAGCAATCGCCTGACAAGAACGCCATCAGTCCTCTTGGTGAGGCGGAGACACAATGCAGTAAACATCACATCACACTGTACCCACAGTACATATAGCAGCTGCATATAGTCATCTATTGAGAGACTAGCTCCTTCCCCTAGTTTCTGTGTGCAACACGTGCATCCTGCACACATATAGACAAGTAGGTACACATACGTATACATAAATACAAATACATTTAAAAAAACTATAGAAGCTCACTACTTTGTAAAAGTATAATTGAAAAAAAAGTAAGTTTAGAAACAGGTTTTCAATACTGGTGAACAATGATTCCTTCAGAATATATGGGTTATTATCAGTCATGGGATACCTCCCTAAGGCATGACCAGGAGGCCCCCACAGGCTGCTCTTGGTTGCCTCACAGAACTGATGATAACACTACTGTAGACAACATAACACATGTTGGTAGACAAAGAGAAACCAAGGTGGAGCTGACTTGAAGACTTCCTCCCTGCCGACTAGCTTTAGTGGGATAGGATTTCGTAGGGTAGGATTCCCCCATGGGCCACTGGGGGAAGCCATCGACATTACCCCTGCATGCCACATACAGTATCAGCCTGCCAGGCAGGATGTGCCACTGGTGCAATGGTGGCATAAGAGCTATGCATAGCCAGCTCCTTTTGGAGGCCTGTTCCACAGAGACCAATCCAGGCAGGCTTGGTACTGTCAACCTGATCCAAAGCCCACAGCTCAGAGATCATATGCCCTGGGGATGAACCTACTACTACTATTTGATAAAGAACATGTTGTCAAACTGCCATTCTATTCATCTGGCACATGGCTCAGCAATTAAGACCACTGACTGTCCTTCCAGGGAACTTGAGTTCAATTCTCAGCACCTACATGGTAGTTCACAATTGTTTGTAATTCTAGTTCCAGAGGATCCAACACCCTCTGCTAGCTTCCAAAGACACCAGGCATACACGCAGTGTACAAACATTCATGCAAGAAAAACACCTATACACATAAACTAATTTAAAAATAAAATAAATGTTTTTGCTTTTACCCATAGATTACTGCTGTCTCCAACACTAGCCAGAAAAGCATCTCTCTGCATGACTCACAACTGGTCAGTACTAAACACAAGTGTCTACTGAGTACTCGGCCCTAAATGGGGCATCTGGATGAACCCCAAGAGCATAGGTTCAGAGAACATCACAGAAAAGAACAGAAACATGTAAGGGCCATAGGATAGGGGAAATACCATGAAATGCTGTCTTCAGGGCTTGACAGGCCACTGAACCCTGAAGTCTCTACAGCTGTTACCTGCACAAGAACAAGTCAACAAAATTGGGGGTCAGCATTCCTACAGGCACCAGGAACAGGAATCAGTGGTTTCTAACACCGTCAGAGGATGTGAAATAGGGAGGTATGTGCTGGGGATGCTGGGGGACTATGATCAGACATTCTTGACATGTATGAAATTGTACAAGAATAAATGATTTCTTTTTAATGCCATAGGCTCTTACAGATGTCTGTTATCAGACTGAAAAGTTTGAGTAAGTTTTATCATAAACGGTTGCTGAATTTTCTCAAAAAGAATTGTTTGAAAGAGCTGACATAAGCATGCAGCTTTCCTTCTATAGCATCATGTGAGTGTGCTATATTGAGTTGATTGGTTTTCCAAATATTGAACCAAGTTTGCATCCTGGAGGAATCTCATTTTGACATATACATGAGTGCCAGTCCTGTTGTGATGGAATTACAGGACTACAAACATAAGCCAGAGACTCCCAAGAAACCTTCAGCAAGAGTTATCACCAAAGCTCAGTACTGGGAGTCACAGGACAGGGCTTTCTTGCCAACACACTCAGTTCAGCCCAGGTGATGTCAAGTACAGTGTGGAAACAGCCAAAGGAAGTGGTACAAGGAACTCTCTAGGATGAGAAGCCTAAGGACACAACACATTAAAGAGTACTCTCTGAGCATGTGCAGACCCTGGATTCAATACCCTATGCAGCCAATAACAACAACAGAAAGGAAGGAAGAAAGGGAGGTAAGGAAGAAAAGAGGAAGGGAGGGAAGGAGCAAGTAAGGAAGGGAGAAAGAAAGGGAAGGAGGGAAGAGGGAAGGAGGGGGAAAAAGATAAAAGGGCATTTTTTTTAAGTGCAGATATTAGGAGAAGTGGGATTCTGAGATATAGATGGTTAGTAGAAAACTAGAGTAGAGATAGAGAAACAGCTGTCTGTATACAGGCAACGATTCTCAGGGCGTGGCATGTGGACTCCTGAGCTTCCCAAAATCCTTGCAAGGAGTGAAGGCCAAGGTTATTGTGACAATACTGCTGAGACATTATTTTCTATTTCTTTGTATTTACAGTCTCACAAGAAAATAAACTAATGCTGATTTTAACTACTGCAGTCTTTGCTGTGCAGCAGGCTGAACTGTGCTTGTGGCCACTGTCACTATAACATACATTTTAAACATAATCTTTTTAAAGTCTTGCTCACATGAAAACATTCTTAATGAACTATGAAATCTTTACTTATTAAATCTTGGCCTTGCATATGCATTCAGTACTCTCAAGGCTGGCTTTTAAAAGCATTACATACAAGGCAGACAGAACTAAGATGCTCTGAGCAAAAGCACACACAGTCATTTCACTTAGCAGCTAAACTAACTGCCTGGCTTGCCTTTTTCACTGAATATAATTTTTGTTAGTTTTAATGATAATAGAAAATCCTGTTATTCTGACTTAATTATTTGACTAATGGTTTCTAAAGAATGGAGTGGGTCTGACACTTCAAGGAAAAAAGGTGGGAGGACGGTGTGCTTATTTGGTAAATAACTGTCTTACCAGAACAAGCACTTGGGTTAAATCCTTAAAACCCATTTAAAACTTAAAAAAACAAACAAACAAAAAACCCATACTGGGGCTTCAAAGAAGGCTCAGCAGTTGAGACCACTGCTGTTCTTACCGAGAATGTAAGCTCAGCTTCCAGCCCATCACAGGAGGTTCACAACTGCCTGCAACTAGCTCCAAGGGACAGAAGGCTTGGTGAGCAGGCACACTCACACACACACACACACACACACACACACACACACACACACACACACATACACACACACACACAGAGACTGGTAAGATGTCTCAGACAGTAAAGTAGATTGAAGCTCTTCCCTGCCTTCCCAGAGGGCGAGTTGGGACTCTTCCTTGCCCACACCTTATCTATTGCAGTGGGCTGTGCTTGCAGATTGAGTGATTTTCTGAGTTCTGTGACTTTCTAGTGAGTCACAGGGCTTAAGGGGCAAGTAGGAACTTCTCCTGTGTTGCAGAAGGGATGGGAACTTGGGCATGGCATGTGAGGTGGGAGCAGTCTTTTGGGACTAAGGCCTTAATTTGCAGGCCACACTAGCTTCGCCCTCTGGGAAGACAGGTGCACCTCTCCACATAAGCAATCCACAGTCCAGAGCTTCCCAGGGCTCAGAGTGTCCATCTGGAACCTAACTATTTAGACATGACTGATCAACTTCCACCAACGGCCCCTGACTGTGAAGACAGCACCTCTACATCAGCCTTCAGTCTGAGGCACTTGGCATTAACCAGAGCTAAGAATCATGGGGAACAGGGTCAGGAAGGCACAGCCGAGCCAAGGACAAGGAAGGCGCACGAAAGGAAGACAGAAAAACAACACAAGATGAGCATCTCCACAGTTAAGCTTACAGAAGCACAATGGAGGCGCAGCCCTCCATAGTCAGGCCTTGGGCCCCCCATCAGTGATGGTGGCCTTCTTGTCAAAAATACTGTGCTCCTTTAAGCCACAGAATGTGCTGATTGCTCAGCTAGGAAGACAACTTCCGCTTGCTTCCCTGATTAACGCCTATCTGCATCTCAGAAGGCTGTGAAGGGCCTCTCCAACACTAGGTCCTGTTGAGCACCTCTTCTCAGCCCCAGCAACAGTGTTTGCTTGTTTATCTGGCCCACTGGAGTATAAACAGAGTAAGGACCCTGTCAGTACTGTCCTTGACTGCTACATCACCTGGCACGCGCGGCAGTCAAGCAGGGCATGGTCTGGCTCTGTGAAGGGAACAGGCACAAAGAAATGGAACAAAGCCTCAAGAGAACACAGGCCAGCACAGCATCTAGCTGTGGGAAGGGGACCAGTCAGTCACTACCTCCTCTTCTCATCTCCAGGCACAAGACTACTCTGGCAAAGATGCATTCTCAAAAGCTACTGGAGGAGTGGCAGAAGATCCGCAGGCAGGCAGAATTACATCCTGAGAATGAAGGTGTACGGGAACTGAGAAGATGCCACGTGTTTTGCTTGAAGCTGAAGCTTCATGAAAGCTTGCACATTTAACTGAAGGGCAAGGTCTTAGGTTGTATGGCTTCCTCCGCTGACTTTTAGAGCAAAAATAGAGGAAACAGAACTCAGACCCTGGGATGGGTCTAGGGGATGAACATTTGTAGGGCTGAAATAAAAGCAGGGAAACAGGGTGGAGCCGAAAACCTAGTTTTCAGGTCCCAGATGCACAAGGAAAGGAAATCAAAGTAATAGGGAGCTGAGAGGCCACGTGGGCTTGGCGGTCAGAAACGGCTACCGCTGAGTGTGGAGTAGATGATCTTACAGATTTATAAAGTAAAAAACCAAATGCAATGGTTTCCAAGCTATTACACGCTCTCTGTAGATGGCCCATCTGAAAAAGTGCCCCCAACCCCCCACCCCACCCGCAGCCCCAGCTAGACTCTAGGAGAGAAACAGATGGCACTGGACAGAATATCTCTTAGTAGCCTTCTCCAGGGCATACACGTGATTTCCCAGCAGTTCCAGAAGGAACTGTAAGTTTTAGGGAGCCTGTAAAGAAGGGCAACATAATGCTACAATACGCCTTTAAAACTGAGAGATGGGCAAACATTAGGCAGAGCTCAGGAACTCTCATGGAAGACTTGGGGAGGACTGTGGGCCCCACAGAGGACTGAAACTCCATAGGAAGATCAACAGAGTCAACTACCTGGACCCATGGGGCTCTCAGAGTCTGAAACCACCAACCAAAGAGCATCATACATGGGCTGGACCGAGAATACTGTGGAAGAGTGATACAGAGTAGCTCACATCCTGCTTTGGCCTGTGCACATGCATACATATCACACACACACACACACACCACACACACACACACATACACACTTAAATTTCTTTTAGAAATAAGAGGAAGAATAAGAAAAAAGTAGTTAAAACTGGTGAACTGAAGTTCTAAATCTTTCTGTCCAAGAATTTCCTGGTCTTTATTAAAAAGCAAACTGATTACCTGCAACAAGTGAGTGAACTGTAAGCAAGCACCACGAGCTGACAGTGTTCTCACCACGCATTAACTGAACACTGGTAAAACCTGTAGTACTAGAGATTACAAACAGGCAGGGCACCAACATAGGCTTCTACTCTTATGTAAACTTGACTTGCCAGTGTTACCAAAGATCAGGAGAGTTCGTATTAATTCAGAGTCCTATGTTAATTCAGAGGACCGACCGAGTGGCCTGAGGCTGCCCCACTGACAGGACTACTTTTGGTACCCACAGGTAACAGGTCTTCAGTCTCCCAGGCTGAGCAAGCAGCACAGCTGGGCACCTACAGCAATCTTCATGGGTTATCTACCGACAGCACTGGAAGTGAGACTCTCTGAAGGCTTTTGGTATTTTTGTCTTATTTATATTTTCAAGAAATTTCTTACATAAGCATGTATCGCTTTTATAGTAAGAAAAAACCTGTATTTTTAATTACCAATCACAACTAGGATCTCATTTCAACTGATGCAATCAAAACAACTACAGATAACACACAATGACTGCGCTTTAAAATTAACGGAATGAAAAGGAAATGCAAGGTTACAATTACTGCAGGGTCATCCTTCCTGTGACACTAATTCATACCCTGCAGATTGTACAGGCAGCCAAAGCTGTGTGAAACCGACTGTCTTCACAGACAACAGCGTCTATGGATATTCAACTCACAGAACAGCTACTTTTAAGGATCTTTTCTGTGCGGTTAAAGGGTTTTTTTTTCACAAAGCAAAGCAAATAAAATCTTCCCTCCCAGAAACCTACATCCACAACCTCAATTAATGTAACATTTAGGGTATTAAATAATTACTGATTTTCATCTTACAATGCATTTTTGTTTAGCTTTGGTTTTCTGGGTGCTCATTTGTTCATTTTAGATTTTTTGTTTGTTTAACAGAGTCTCGCTTGTATGGCCCATGCTAACCTACACTCACTGTGTGCCCAGCCTTAGTCTCCAGAGTACTGGGATTATAATGTACCCCCACCTCAGACTGCTATTTTATTTGACCAACAGTACAGATGTTCCTGAAGTGAAATGGGGTTATCTCCCAATAGATTCATTATAAACTGGAAATATCCAAAGTGGTAAATGCATCTAATGCTCTGAATTTATCAAATGTCACTGCTTGGTAACCACAAGCACACTGGAGAGTTATTAGCTGTCCTGCCTGTGATTCAGGGGTTCAGTTAGGAGCATCTTAGACCAGACTGCCAATCACCAGCCAGGAAAAAGGCAAGACCCATGATTCCATGGAGGGTTTCTACTGAACATGCATTGCTCCTGCACCACCACAATCAAGGCATCCGAGTGAATCACCCTAAACCAGGATCTTACTGGACTCTCCTCCTCGAAGAACTTCAAACAGTGTATACAACCCATTTATCTCACACCACCTGAGATCCAAGAGTCAACCTCATTATCCTCACCAGAAAGATACAAGTACTAGGCCAAAGGTAACTAAGTGGAGCCAGCTCAGTGTTTCTCTTGTTCTCCTTCAGACTACTCTCCCTGCAGGATGAACTCCAAAGCACCCTTTACACAGAGGCAAAGCACAGGAACTGACAGTGAGTTTCCTACCTCCTGGGGAACCCAATCTACAGCGGCCCTCTCTTCCACCTTCCCCATCTCAAAGCACTTGTCCAGCCATTCCACGCCACACACTGACAAATGGCTGCTGAGGGGCCTCCATGTGGTGGACACTGGTCTAGGACATGGAACTAAGTCCAAGAGCAACATCAGTGGTGCTCCTAGCTCTCGTGCAGCTGGCATCCTAATAACACTCCCTCAAGCATCTCCTTCCCCAATTTCTCTAATCATTAAAAGAATAGAAAAAAAAAAAAACACAATTATATATGAACAGACACAAAAATAAGTACTACTTCCGACTGGCCACTGCGATTTGTAATCTGCCCTCTTGAATTTAAACCAGAAGTAAGGGGATTTTTATAAAACACTGGATGTCTGATGCAAAAACCCTTAGGACAGATGATTTACAGGAATGCTCTGTAAACAAATTCACTGCCCCTAACTTATCAAATGTCACCTGTGTATAACACAAGGCCTCATACAACAAACTTGCTCAGGAAATGTATGCTGGAACCAGGCTTGCAGTTCCAGCACTTTTGAGGCTAGAGCAGATGATAATGGCAAGCTCAGACTCAGGATCAACTAGCCTGTTCTACAGTGAGATCCTTTCTCAAAACAAACAAGCCAAAAAAAAAAAAAAAAAGTTTTCAGTGGAAATAATTAGTCCTGTAAATGTAGACACAAGAACTAAGCACATATACACAGAGAGGCTCCCTTGCATCTTGTTTCAATGGCTTTATTCTAAGTCAATATCTTCCTTAGCATATGACATTAAAAGCCAGTGACCCCATGCACAGCATCTATGTCTTACAAATTCATGCCATCAGAAAAGGAAAAAAAATCTCAAGAACGAGCAAGCTGAAAGCTTAGCAGAAGGTGGGAAGTGCTGTCCTGCTGTTGTAAGAAGAGGGCGTTTAACTTTAGCCACTGAGGATAAGACTTGGCCGCTTGCTATGACCTTGTTACTTTCACATTCTAGTTCAGTTGACTCTAAAACCCAGCCACATCCTTGAGTTCAACGCCTGACTCTACCAACTCAGCGGAGGGTAAAATGCACTCGGTACCTCTTCCTCTTCCAGATAGTCTCCAGGAACCCCAGGCTGTGCAACTATGAGATAGGGTCTGATGGTCAGCTGAAAAATAACCCCTGGCTGGCCCACTTTGCCAGGAAGCATAGATAAACTCAGGCCAGGGAACAAAGGCCAGGATGGTTTCACCAACATACTGTCTGGACAATAGGTTAGTAAGACAAGTTACTTATTATTGATTCTGCCAGGAAAAGGTTGAAAGAGGATGAATTCAGAAAGGTTCATTTGTTTCCAATTCAGCTTGTTAGATGGCTACAAACTTTGTTTCAGCAACACACTTTAACGCCAGCCTACCATCACAATTAGTAACAGGAGATTTGTGGTTCATTTTTTAATGAACCACTCTGAGTGGACCAGTAACATCCTGCACGGAGGCCTTGGCAGTACTGCTTCAAGTCTCTAAACTGGCCAGCGTAGAGATGGAGCGTAGAGATGGCTAGGCTCCAGTTTTCTTCCTGGCCACATTCCTATAGTCCACAAGTAACACTGTGTTTAGTTCTCTCCCTGGTCACATTTCTATAGGCCATACAAGTAACACTGTGTTTTCAAGTCTTATTCTCCTTCTCTGTTGCTCTAATCCTGTTTTTTATGCCAGGAACTTTTAAGAAACTCTCTGCAAACTAAAAGATGAGGGATGACTGCCAGGCAGCTGCTTACCTGGACAGCTCAAGGGGGAGCTCAAGTAACCCCACACACACACACCTCACTCCCACACACACACCATTGCTTGTAAATAAATCTCTAAGTGCCTAAACAACAGAGATCTAGGGGGAAAAAAAACAAAAACAAAAAAACCAACCAAACAAACAAAAAAAAAAACCTCATAAAATGTGTCTATGAAACAGGCCGAGAGTTTGGGGCTCTGGCTAAAAGTTTCCCAAGCTACTTGTTGGCTAAGCTACCTAACTTCAGATTCCAAGGCACAGTCATAGAGTTTACGAAAGTTAAGTAAGGTAATGCATAGAAATGCCGCAGAACAACTGGATGTCAGCTACTACTGTTATAGGTTCATGGATGCTCTGCCTCACCATACCCCACTGCTACACAAGCCTGTGCCAACAAGCCGCTCTTCTCGCTTACAAGCAAAACTGTGTTTCACTCCAAAGGGAAGCATGGGATGAACTGCCACAGCATGATGAATGTAAACTGCTATAACTTTTCTAGATGGCAAACTGGAAATACACACTGCCGATCCTTGACCTGTATGCCCATACACAGTACTGCCTCAGTCTTTGATGGAGATGCCTCTTTTTGCAGTGAGTCACAATAACATAAACTCAACATTGGTCAAGGCGCTGAAAATAAGTGACTGTTGAGTGCTCCGACCTATACAGGACATCTGTTGCCCCCTCAGAGCTCCACAAACATTGCAGGGCAGAGAGACTGTCAGAGCCAGAGGGTGGGAAGGACCACCATAAAAGGCTTCCTGGGGATACGACATGGCTGGTGCACCCACCAACTCCCAGCAATAGAAGTTACTTGCTCAAAGCTGGTGCCATCAATACTCCATCATGGAGAGAGTTGGGGCTCAAAAGCCCCATTTCTCCCTGAGGAGCTACTGACAAGTTAATGGCTGGAAGGGAAAAGGGAACTCATATTCCTCAGTGGCAAAGCCACTGGTAAGCTGCCCATAACCTCCTGTCCACACTCATGCAAACAACCCTAATTAAGTGGACCTGTGCTCCCAGCACCCTGACTCCCACCCTCACCCTGCCAAAAAAAAAGAAAGAAAGACATACATAAAAGCTGGAGGGAGACTTGTTGGAAATAAGAGAATGAGGAGCAGGGAGGCCAATGAGGGATAAGATCACATATTACATATGTGTCTGAAACCATGAAAGAATAGCATTAAAAAAAAACCCAAAAACAAACTTTAGCAGTTTTTGACTCTGTAATTCCACTTCCAGAAACCTAGGCTTTGTAAGAAACCTTGTTGTATGTGTGCGTGTGCACCTGTGTGTGGACTACATTTGCTCGTGTGGGTGTGCGTGGTTGGCACTGGGATGTCTTTTCCTCAATTGCTCTTCTGCCTGACGTTGTGAGACAGTCTGCTGCTCAAACTAGAGCTGTTCTAGCCAGCAAGCCCTAGGGATCTTCCATCCTCCTGCTCCCGGGCTTGAGGCTGGCCTCTAACTTGTAGTGTTTCTTCCCCAGGTCACCATCACCAGTGATACACGTGGTTTAAAAATTATATGCGATAAAAACACCTATTTACATAAAATTTTTTGAAAATTAATAACATTTCAAAAATAAGCTAAAAAGAAATGTTTTAGAGGCCACAGCAGAAACACAGGTAGCAAAGGTGGAAAGTGACACACTAATGTCTAAGAAATCGGCCAAATTCTCACCAGTCCATAAACTGACACATTATCCAGCTAATAAGTTGATATCATAGGCATGGAAGGATTTTTTTTAGATGTTGAGAAAACAAGTTATAAAATAAATCTGTGGTGGTTGGTTATATGCTTGAGCCCCAATACCAGGTTAGCAGAGGCAAGACGATCTGCGGAAGACTGACGCTTGCCTGGTCACATTCCCTCTCCCTGAGACAGAGACAGAGAGAAAAAGAATGAAAAGAAAAAGAAAACAAGCCAGTGATAGAGGCCCAGGTCCTGTATGAGACCCCGATTCAAGTCCTCATGTGTGTATGTGGGAGATGGGGGGTGGGGGGTCTGCATTGTTTAAAAACTGTTCTTTTTAGGCCAAGGGTGGGAAAAAATCATTGTAAGTTAGAAGCCAGTCTGGTCAATCTAGTAGTGAGCTCCCAGCTAGCCAAGGCTAGATAGGACCTTGAAGAAGGAAGAAGGGAAACAGACATGCACATTTTTGTACCAAAATCTGTACATAAACAGTCATATGCAAACACTAAAATGATCTGGAATGTATGACTCCGGTTTCCTTGTGTTTACTTTTCTGTATTTCAATTTGTATGTGATTTTTTTAAATACAAAAGCTATTAGCTATTCATTCTAAATTCACTGAGATTTATTCTAAAGTATACAATTAAGATGAAAGTGATCACAAAATATATTGTACACCCCAATTCTTTCCATCAATGTGAACTACTACTTAATAACTGACTGTGTTTAAGTGTAGGTCACAGTGGCACATGCTTGAATCTCAGCACTTGGAGGCAAGCCTGGGCTACTTAGAGGTATACAAACTCCACTACCATTCTTCCCATTTTAAGCAAAGATAACTGAGGTACTGAGAGGTTTGATGACTACATCTAAGTCATTAACAATATGTGAAGTCCCAGATTCTCCAGAGTTTGGCACCACATCTAGCTAGCACCCACCCACATAAAATCTGCAATTTATAGGGCCCTGTGGTAGGATCTGTAAAAGGGGAATAAAGGTCATATATCATGAAAGTCAAATTGGAAAGTATACCAACTGTCCATATTTTCTAGAAATGATTCTTATGTCATCATTTATAAAATTATATGTGAAATAATTAGACACTATTTTAAATTTTTAAGTCCTTAGGGCAACATTTGCTAGACATCTTTCCAACACATCACCCAGCAAGGCTGTACTTTGAATACTGGTCAAGCTTAGAGGAACTGACTAGGATACAGCGCTTGTGACTACTCTGTGATGTGACTAACTTGGCAGGTGAAGACCTAAAACACTGAGATTGCTGCAATTCGACTCACCCAACCACTCTGCAACTATCCGAAGGGCACTAGCTTAGGTTCTAGGCAGACCACCATCAACTCTGCTTTTCTGAAACATTTATCACAACATGTAAAACTTCTGCCACTTGAAATGCTTGCTATCCACTTCAGAGACAGTCTTAGGAGACACTCAATAAGAAAAAAAGCACACTGCCAAGGTTCTCCAAATTTTCTGGCCTGGAGAAATTCCTAGAAACTGTATTGAAAATACTGACTACTTCCCATTGTCTGACTCTGAGGTGGAGAGACAGAAACTTGTTAAGCTGATGTAAAGATATCTGAATGCCAGACTCAGAGGACACCAGTAAGAGGAGCCATTCAGGAGGGAGTCACTAAAAAGAGAAGTTTTACTCTCCCAACCTCCATGTAATTAATTTTCTATAAGTCACAAGTTGAGCAAATTAAAAGGATGAGAAGAAACTAGAGATTGTAGCATTTGCCCAGGCCCACGAGCCCCAGGTTCAAATGTCGCTAGGTGGGCCACACACTTGGGATGCTCCAAGTCCTGGTTCAATTACCAAAGGAGAAAAAGCATGGGCAGAGGAATTTACTAGGGCCTCCCTTTTAATCTCTTCCAAGTGTTTTAAGGGTGTGTCTCAATCTAGGTATTTGGGGAAAAGATAAAGAATGCCCAGGGGAAAAGGAAACTGCTAGTCAACAGAAAAAAGAAAAAAAAAAAAAAAAAAAAAAAAGGAAAGGAAAGAAAGAAAATGCTGAGGGACAAACATTTCAGGGAACTAACTTGCCACCACTCATTTTATGCCCTATTTCACAACGCTCAGCTTCTGAACAATCCACAGGGTTCCAAAGTACATTACAAATGTGCTCATGTCCTCTCTTACTCAGGCAGAATAATAATAGTTTTGTGGTGGCACCACGATCCTCAGCAATTTCAATAATAGACACTTTTGGGTTTGGTTTTTTTTTTTTCTTTTTTTTTTTTTGAAATACCAATTTTTAAACACGTACTCTCAGAGAGGCTCCTTACTTTGGCTATTTAGGTGTGTAGAAATATCCATGCCCTGTCACCAAATCAACGTCCTTCACTTCTTCATTTAAATCCTTCATAATTTCCTGAGTTCTTTACGTATCCCCTACAGAAAGATGTTTCTTTTTTTAGAAGTCCTTAAGTTATAAGAAAACTCACACAGGCATACAAAACATTTCAAGCAAACCAGTTTAAGAAAAAAAAAAAAAGTGTCAAAAAATGGTAACCATAACGGTTGTTGAAACGTCTGCACTCTTCACTGTTAACATCTGAAAATAAAAGTATCCCAACAAATAAATACATTCCTCCAGTTAGGAGCATTTAGAGAAGTGCCCTGCCAAGCAGCTGGCCTGCGGGCTCCTGGCCCTGGCTCCTGCCCTCACATCCAGTCTACTACATAATCCGTGAGCGTGAGCGAGCCTTCCTCTATCAATTCAGCGGGATTAGTAAACCGGCCTCCCTGAAAATAGAACTGATATTTTCCACAGGCACTTGTTCCTGTGCTTTCGATATCTATGCTATTTATCAGACTCTCTCTCTCTCTCTTTTTATCCTCTGTGTTTCTGACCACGAAGTACCAAGAGAAAGATACCAAACACATAAGCACAAAAGAACCGCATCTGGCCAGAGTCTGCATGCATTTACATTTCCAGGTTGGTTCTGTTTTCCGAATAGCAGTGATGAGGGCAAAGTCGCAAACTTTCACATTCAAGATGCTACCAAATACCTCTACACCTTCAAGCTGCAGCAAGAAGCCACTAATCTATCCCTTCAAAAGCAAAGCTTGTAGTCTGAATCACAACAATAGACTGCTCGTAGGCAAGAGGATCAGCGAAGTTGTCTTCCAACCAAAGGCAAACAGAAGTGAAGGGAGGTCCAGCCAGCTCCTCCTTGCTTTTCTTTTTTTCTGGGAATCCGGATTGCGTTTCCTGGTCCCCCCCAAGAAGGGACCGCAATTGTGCCCTGGGTCTACAGCAGACACCCGAGTCAGTGCGTGCGCAAAGAGGGCGAAGCGGCCGACCAGGGGACGCGCGCCCGCTGCAAGGGGAGCCGCTTTCTGTTACATGCCATCAGAGCCAGCCCCGGCCGCACCACTTCGGCCCGAACGGCATTGACCGCCCTTCACTTGACAGGGTCTTCCAAGCAGGCGCTAGAGAAAAAGGATGAGCCGGGGACTCCAGGCCGGGGACACCCGCGGGCGGCGCGATGCGGCTCCCGCGAGCTCGGGATCCCCGGGAGGCCCGGCCGGCCCGCCACCCTCCGGCCGCCGAGGGCAGAGGGGTCAGCGGTGGAAGGACCGCCCGCCGCGATGCCCCCTCGGGAGCGCCGGCCGTGGCTGCGGACGCCCATTCAACCGAGCCTGTCCCGCGGTCGCCACCGCCGCGGCCCGCCCGCCCCGCCGCCCCCGGGAGGATGAGAAAGACCAGGCAGAGCGGCGACGGCGGCCGCGGGGACGCGCGCCCGGCCGCTGGACCCGACCCCGGGCGGCCATCGCCGACCCCCGCCCGCGCGCCAGGCCGCCCGCGTCAGCTCCTCACCTCATCTCCGGGCGGGTGCGCGCGGCCGCCCCTCACACAAATCAGTGCAGCCCGCACGGCGCGCGGAGGAACGCAGGGTCCGCAGCCGCGCACACCATCCCCGCCCGCCCGCCTGCCTCCCGGCCGTCCCGGAGCCCGCTCGGGATGCTCCCTTGCGAGCCTCCGTACTACGGAGCAACCAAGCTGCGCGCCCTCCCCGCGCCGCTCCACTCCTCTCGCCCTCCTTCGCTCCTTCGCTCCCTGGCTCCCGCCTATCTCCTCATCTCCCTCCGCCGCCGCCCCTCCGCCCACTGCCAGCCCTCCGCCCCACCCATAGGTGGGCGGGGATAACCGCCTGCCAATCGGACGGCAAAGACCACGCCTTCACCCTCGCTCCTGACTCCGCCCACTGGGTGGGAAAAAAAAAAGAGCCAAAGGAAATAGAGGTGTACAGAGTGGCAGCCAGATAAACCAATTAAGTGGTTCGGAAAAGCACCCCCTTTTTCTACCATCCCTTGTCTCGTCCCATGAAGGCGTAACTAGAGGTTTCTGGTCTCTGCTTGAGGGGATTTTGTTTCACGGTTTGGTTCTTTGCTCCTTTTCTATGTGCGACAGTAGCTAGGATCCACCCAACTAAATTGAAGGTTTTGCAGAAAGAACGTGGGAACGAAAGACGAGAGAGACAAAGACTGAAGAAAGATGGTAGGGGGTACGGTTGGAATGAGGAAGGGTGTGGCCTTTTACTCTAATTTGCATAAAACGGAACCCATCTCGGCAACGCCCAACTTCTCCCATTTATTGGTGGTCCCTGGGGCGGTGACTCGCCTCTCTACGGGGAGGAGCATGCTGGGAGTTGTAGTTCCGGGTTCGGTTGCTATGGCGTTCGTCACAGCCTCCCCCAGATCGGTCATCCTGCGGTAGTGACGGGCAGTCTGACCAATGGCAGTACTGTTTGGACCCAAGAAGGCGGGCTCTCTGCAGAAGGACTGGGAAGGTGGCGGCGGCGAAGGCGCTGGCGGTTGAGGTTGCTCCGAGCCAGGTGAGCCAGGGAAGAACGATGTGTGTCTCATGAAATGGGACTTTGGGCGAAAGATGGAAAAACGCCTGAAGGAGCTGTCTAACCCTGGGGAGATTGGTGCTTCGCATCACACGCCGACCTCAGAGCTGCTCTGGCTCAGGCCTAGCTTGGCTGAGGCCGCTGAGGGGCGGGTAATACTAGATTTGACGGACAATTCCTGACCCTGGATAGGTTTTGATTGTAGACTGATCTTTGCTTCATCCTCCGCGTTTATGTAGGCAAAGGTCTAGAATTGCCTTTCTCCTGGGTTGAATCCTCCCCGCCCCCAGCCTCTCCCTATCACTTTCTAATGTTATCTCCGTTACTACTTCCCTTGTCACCCTTCTTATATTTTATCCTCTTTGCATTTCCAGTAAGCGGTTTCCTAAAGCAAGCAAGGGTGGGTGTTCGCAGTAATGGGGCCTTGGGTCAGGAATTGCCTGCTTCATTGAGCTCTCCATACTTGAGCCATACTAAAGAATTATCCCAGGGTCATGAGGAGGCACACATACTGATTCTGGATTTGGACCTGATGGCCTGCATTTGTTTTTTGTTTTTTAAGAATATTTTGTGTATGGACATTTTAAACAAGCTCCCAAGTAAAGCCCATCCACAATAGCTGAGTTTTGCATTGACTGTCCTGGACAGATGCTCTAGGCACGTGGGTGCTTTTAGATTTCCTGGGAGCCACATTTAGACAGTGAAGAGACCTCATGAAATTAATTTTGTTTCTTTTAAACCAGCTTATCCAAATATTATTTCAACCTTAAAAAAAATTAAATGAGACAGTGTATTCTTTAAATACTAAACCCTATGGATCTGTTGTGCATTTTACCCTCACAGCACACCTTCTCAAGTGCTTAGTAGCCACCTGTGGCTATTAGCCACTATACAAGTCCAGATGCTACAAGAGACCCTTGCAGAAACTCAGCAGTGTTTCTCGTTCGATTGCCAGTGACCATCCCTTTGCTGCTCTGTTCCATAGGTTCAGAACTACTTTCAAGATATGAGGCTGAGCTTACAAAAATACTAGGGAAAGTAATATTTAATAAAAGCCAGCTTTTGTCATGAGTGTGTTGCATACCATAATCAGTTCCTGCAGGCATCCTGCATCCAATTGCGGGATCCTATCTCTTGGAAGGTCTAAATCTTAGGCATCAGCCACTGCAATGTGTAATTATTACTGACTTTTCCAACTAATTTCATCCACGCTTCTGTTTCAGCATGTAAAAGGAGACGAGATGTTCACATTTGAAACAGTGTTCTCCATGTAAACTCAAGCTGCCCGAGACTGGAAAGCTGGCTCAGGATAGGAGCACGTGACACTCTCCCAGAGGATCAGGGCTCACAACCATAGCCATCTGTGTTACTCTAGTTCCAGGGGATCTGAAGCCCCCTGATCTTCTGATCTCCAACAGGACAGGGCACACAGGTGGAATGCAGGCAGACATGCAAGCAAAACACCTATGCATACACATTTTTTGAAGGTTTTTAAAAATTAAGATGGAGCTGCCTGGCCAGGCCTGGTGGTGCACACCTTTGTGTGTGAGTGCTTAAGATGCAGGGGCAGTCAGATCTCTATGAGTTCAAGGCCACTGTGGTCTACATAGCAAGTTCTCAGACTTCATAGAGAGACCTCATCTCAAACAAACAAAGATAAAGCTGCCTGGCATCTCTGGTAAAATATGTTGGTAATTTTATAATTCTCCATGCTGCTCAAATAAGAAGAGAGGTGAAAACCTGAAGGAGATTCTTGAGTCTCTGGACCAGAAAGAGTCTTTCTTGATTCATTTGTGTGCCTCCCTCAAGGAGGAGGCTGGGAGAAGCTTGAGAACTCATAAAATGAAATGGTTCACTCTGAAATCACAGTGTCTTCCCCCTAGTGGTGCAGGCCTGGAATCCCACCCAGTGGATTGGCAGTTCAAGGCCAGCCTAGACAACTTAGTGAGACTGCCTCAAAGTAGTAAAAGAGAGCAAAGGGCTACAGACACAGTGTCTCCTGGTTGTGTTTGTGGCAGAGTCTTCCTGTCTCAATAGATGGTTCAGGCTGGCTGGCCTAAGCCTCCCCAGCACTGTTGGCTAACTGTTGGATAGCCTTTGCAGACCTACTACAACACTGAGCTGAGAACTGTATCACAACGTGATTTCCTTCCATTTTTATATAATATACTTTACGAGGTTATTTCCTCTTTGAATTCTGAGTTTGTCTTCCCATAAGGAAGCTCAAGGACATTTTTATTAGAGTTTTGAAGGAAAGCATAGTATAGGTTAGGTGAGAATCCTGGCAGCCACCAGGAGGAAAGACAAAGGAAAATTCATGCCTTCTGAGTTAGCGTGGAATACAAACAGATAACACTCCCAAGAAAGGAAGTGGACTACTAAGCTGAGGGAGGAGCACCAAAGGCCTCCTCTCTCACCTTCAGTACATACTAAAATCAAAATTATAATTTGTATTTCATATCTAAATGTTTCTTCAGGACCCTATCATTAGCTGGCAAATCAGGTCACCATTTACAGGTTGCTGTAATGTTAATAGGTGGAGATTTTTCTTACCAGACAAGAGGAGGGAAGGCTAAGAGATAGAGAAGATCCTCAATTACTGTCTCCATGCTCACATCTCTCCATGTGGAGTGTCCCAGTGTCACATGACCAGGCCACCTTAATGGAAAGACCCCATTTATCACAATCATGTGGTTTTGGGCTTTGGCCCTGGTAGCCCAATTTAGAAAGGTAAGTGACAAGTTAAGTCTCTGTTGCTCTGCATTGTATCATAGTAAATGGCTTGTTGAGTAACAGTATTGGAAATGACAAGTCTCTGTTGCTCTGCATCGTATCATAGTAGATGGCATGTTGAGTAACAGTATTGGAGATAGTGGCCCTCCTCCTTTCCAGCCAGCCACTCCCACCCCGAGGATATTGACAGGGAAACATCTGATGTAAGAAATCCTAGGCATTTTTTATTTTAATTTATTTAAGAATGCACTGTCTCATTTAAATATTCGACATCTAGCGGTGGCAGCGCACGCCTTTAATCCCAGCACTTGGGAGGTAGAGGCAGGCGGATTTCTGAGTTCGAGGCCAGCCTGGTCTATAGAGTGAGTTCCAGGACAGCCAGAACTACACAGAGAAACCCTGTCTCGAAAAAAAATAAATAAATAAATTATATATATATATATATATATATATATATATATATATATATATATTCATCATCTAAAATATACGAGCAAAACATTCTTACAGGGGACCAGAGACAGTTCAGTGGTTAAGTGCACTGACCGTTCTGAGAACTCTGGGTTCAGTTCCTGCCACCATGTAGGAACTTGCCATGTAGGTGCTAGGAACAGGTCCAGGCCAAATGTAGCTCCAATCCTAGGAGATCCACATTTTATGTATTTTATTTATTTATTACTTTATTTTTCTGGGTGTTTTGCCCTCATGTATTTAAATATACATTTGTGTTGGGTGCCCTCGGACGCCAAAAGAGAGCATCTGGTTCCCTTAGAACTAGAATCAGAAATGGTTGTGAGCCACCACATGGGTGCTGGGAATTGAACCCAAGTCCTCCAGAAGAGCAGTCAGTGCTTTTAACCACTGAGCCACCTCTCCAGCCCTGAGGCCGTACACTCTGAAGTGAAAATCAACTTAATAGACCATAGCTCTCAGGAGGAGGGTGGGAGAAAGTATTAATTTTTCTTTTGTGATTTAAAGAACAGGTGTTTGATGGGTGTCTCCTTGCTCAACAGGCACCTGTTGGAAACTTCTTGATAGATAAAGCAACAGTTTGACATCTCTAAACCATGCTATCTGCTTGTGTAACTTACACCTTTTCTGCCTCTCTGGCAATCTTTATTTCTCAAGGTGCATAAAATGTAGGAATTGTGCCACAATGTATAAAGGCAGTCAAGTATTAGCTTGATGTTATTCGTGGAGCTGCAGATTGTTGGCCTGTGGATGGCACATACCTGTCCCAGCACTTGGGAGATGAAGGCTTGTGATACAGGAATTCAAGATCATTCTTGGCTATGTAGCAAGTTTGGAACTAGCCTGGGCTACCCTTTCAAAAAATAATAATGAAAGAAATTGTCATTATTACAAGAGACTTTAAAAGCCATCTGGTCCCCTGTCACACTCACCTGGTACTGGAATACCACTTCTAGGAATAAGGACCACTTCATTTTTATTTTTCTAAATTTCATATTAAAGTCAGGCACACAGGAAGCTCTTTGCAAGTTCAAGTCCAACCTGGTTAACATAGTGAATATCAGTTCATTTAGGGCTGCACAGCTAGACTTTGTCTTTTTTTTTTTTTTTTTTTTTTTTTTTTTTTTTTGGTTTTTCGAGACAGGATTTCTCTGTGTAGCCCTGGCTGGCCTGGTACTCACTCTGTAGACCAGGCTGGCCTTGAACTCAGAAATCCGCCTGCCTCTGCCTCCCAAGTGATGGGATTAAAGGCGTGTGCCACCACTGCCCGCAAACGAAACGTTCTTATAGGGGGCCGGAGAGACAGCTCAGTGGTTAAGTGCACTGACTGCTCTTCTGAGAACCCTGGGTTCAGTTTATAGCACCTACATGGCAAGTCACAGCCATATGTAATTCCAATCCTAGGGTATCCAGCGCCCTCTTCTGGCCTCTGTAGGCACTGCTTACAAGTGGCATACTTTCACACAGTCATTCACACTTACATAAATTAAGAATTGCAAGAAGTAAGTCTTGCCAAATGTGGTAGTGCACACCTATAATCCAGGCATTCTGGAAATAGAGGCAGGCAGATCTTTGTGAGTTCCAGGCCAGCCAGGGCTACGTAGAGAGACCCTGTCTGAAAAAAAAAAACCACTGTTTTTTGTTAAGTTTTATAACAACACATTCTGTGCCGGACTTTCTATGATGTGTCCAGGATGACACCTCTGCCAGCTCATCTCTGCCCATCCTGTAATGGACACCCACTTCTGCATCTGTTGGCTTTGAAGGGTGCTTCCATCCTGAAAGTGTAGGTAAGGCCTAATGTGCAGAGGTTTCTTTACAGTCATTAATAGAGGAGCTCCTTGGGGAGTCGAGTGAAGCAAGAGGTGAGCCATTGTAGTTCTTGTTGCTGCTACAACACAAATGACGCCGTCTGAAATCGCTTTCCCTTGGCTCTGGAGAAATCCCCTGGCAGAGGCCTGCCTTTATTAAGTACTAGGACTTAACACTGGGTGCTTAGTGTATGCCAAGGTATCCTTCTGTTTGCACAGCTGAATCTTAAGTCAACATCCTTCCTAATTTTCTGCAGATTTAGCATGTCTAATACATGGCTTTATAAACACTTAAAATATTGCTAACATGATCCTCAGTTTTGTTTTCAGCTCTGATTTACTTGTAAAACTGTCAAATCTGTGTGTTTCTCACAATACATCTCAGCCTACCTACCTTTGAAAATCTTTGTTAAATTATTATTTTATGTGTCTGGGTGCTTTGCCTGAATGTAGGTCTGAGTCTTTGGAGAGCACTAGATCGATCCTCTACAACTTGTGTCACAGACAGTTGTGAGCCTCAGGATACATGGACACTGGGCATTGACCTTGGGTCCTCTTCAAGAGCAGCCAGTGTGCTTAACCACTGAGCCATCCCTCCAGCCCCCATTTTACCTTTCTAAACATGTTTGATGTCACTGAAAAGGTTTATAAGCTAGATGTGGTAGATCAGGAGTTTGAGGCCAGCTAAGGCTACAGAGACTCTTAGACAAAAGTACATACAAAGTTTGAACTGTAGTGTTAGGGATGTGCTCAGTAGTACCACACTTGTGTAACATTGATGAGGCCCTGGGTTCAATCCCCAGCACTGCAAATAAATACATAAATTATATAGCACTTTTTTGTAGCAAAGTTTATATCGGGTCATATAATTTTTCAAATTATATAACATTCTTAGAAATGAGAGGGTACATCCTCAACTTTAATTTCTAATTTTATCAAATGTCTGGTTATTGTCTATGTGCAAATGTCTTTAAGTTCTTTAAAAATTTTATTAGTGAATTTAAGTCTTTTGTTAACCCAGGCCAGTGCCTAAGAAGCCACGTGGGCCTTGACTGTCCCCCATTCTACAATACTTTTAGTGCTAAAGGCTCAGAATTCCTATTTTTATGAGGGGGCAGAAAGCGTGGTAGAATTGTAAATCAAATACTATTTCCTGATCTTGATTTTCTTATCTCTACTTTTGAAGTAAATAAATAGATAAGTCAAGCTGCCCTTTCTAGAGAGGTCAGCTCTGGAGAGTGTGCACTGGTCTTCCGAGGACCCGAGGTGCTTTCCCAGCACATCAGGTGCCTCCCAAAGCCTCCTCCAGCCCTGAGGATCCAGCATCCTCTTCCAGCCCCCTCTTCTGTCCTGCGCAGGCCTTCACCCACATTTTTATTTATTTCCCTGTGGTGTGTAGACATGCAGATGTGCTTGTGCAGGTCAGAAGCCAGCTGAGGAGAGTCAGCTCTCTCCTACCTTGGGGACTGTAGGACTGAGCTTGGGTTGTCACACTTGACAGCAGGTGCCATGACCTGTTGAGCCATCCTGAAGACACACAAACACACAAATTATAACAAAAAGAAAGTATTTTTAAACACTTTTTTTCTTTATGTTGTAGCTTGGAGAATAGTTTTGAACCCATACAATTGTTAATTAGATTAATCCTTACCTGTCTCTCTCTGTCTCTCTCTCTGTCTGTCTCTCTGTCTCTCTGTCTCTCTGTCTCTCTCTCTGTCTCTCTCTCTCTCTCTCTCTCTCTCTCTCTCTCTCTCTCAGATTCTAGGGAGTACGGAATTGTCTCCCAGGTCTTTGAAACTAGTACATTGTTGACCCAGGCCACATGTTAAGATTCAATAGGCAGAGAAAACAGTAACTTCTAGAACCACAAAGGGAACTGTTTTGAACTCAAGATGTTAGTATAGAATTTTACTTGGATAAAAGGCAACACCTCAAGACTAAATAGGAGCAGAGCTTTGTTTTTGTAATAATGAATATCACTGGGCATGTGCTACACACGTGTAATCCCAGTACATAGAGGCAGCCAGAAGGATCTAGAGTTCAAGGCCAGGCAAGGCTACAAATCAAGACCCTGCCTCAAAACAAATAAGCCAAAGCATAGGGAAGGAATTAATGTGCCTAAGCGCTGGCTGGGGAAGCTCACTTGTTAGTAAGTAAGCTGACCTAGGAGTGTGGAGCCAGTGGGGTGTGCTTCTCTCACTTACGGTGACCTAGGAGTGTGAGCAGGTGGGGCACACTCCTACCCATCTAGGGTGACCTAGGACTGTGGAGGTGGGTGCACTCCTCCCGTTGTGAGGATGTGCAGAGGAGGAAGGATCTGGAATGTGTACACCAGCACATCAGTGGATTAGTGCAGTGCACTCTGAAGGATTGTGCTGTGCCTGGAAACACTGCAGTAGGGCCGACGAATGGTGCTAAGTCACACTGACTCGATCAGACGGGTTTGTGCTGAGACGCTGTGGGTGGAATAAGGTAGAACAGCAATATGCACTTAGCCTAGAAAGCCGGGCGGAAGCTGAAACACATGGGTGGGAGATGTGTGCTGTGCCTGTGTAAGTTCTTCTCCCCGCACTGTCCAACACACATGCGCGTGCGCGCGCGCGCGTGCGCGCGCACACACACACACACACACACACACACACACACACACGAATGCACGCGCGCGCGCACACACACACACACAGGCGCACATACACATGCATGCATGCACACACACATGCATACATGCGCACACACGCATGCACACAGGCACACACACAGATGCTGATAAAGGCCTGCTGTTAGCCATGGTTTTCATGGTCTTTATGCACTGTGGACAAACTTCATAATTCCATGTCTTAGAGGTGTGTTTGTGGTTATTTTCTGCATTTGATTTTCTCATCCTAGAGAGCAGTAACTAGTAGTTAGCTACTCAGTATAACTCTCATATAGAGTTCCATTCAGGTCCACAGAGGTCCCAGCATCCAGAGCTGGTTCATGGGCATGAGAGCTATGCAGGTCGCTGGGCCTCTTGTACAGAGGACTCATACTTGGCTTGAGAGCTGCTTTTGTGAACTCAGAAATTCTAGTAATCTATAAAGAAGGTACTCCACTTTTTGTTGGTTTTTTTTGGGGGGGGAAAGTGGGGGCTTTGGGACCTTCAGATTAAAACAACAGATCTATCAGCAAGTATTGAGCAGTCAGTCCCACAGGAGAAAGTATTGTACCTCTGGGTGAGTGTATCATATCAGCAGCTCAGGAGAACAATTAATCTTGTGACAGTTCTAAGTGACGACTGTCAAGCTCCAGCCCAGCTGGTACTGTGAGCTTAGTGGCTCTCAATCCCTTAAGATTCAGTCTCTTTGGCGTCCGTTGCCTCCCTGCTAGGTGGATGGAGGTGCATGCCGCTTTCTCATCCATTCAATACATGCAAAAAAGAATGTACAGAAATGTTCTGAACATGACTGTTGTCAGCAACAAGCTGTAAACTTTTCACACGTGGATGCTACCCTGAAGTAATGTACAGCAATGAGAAAGCGTAGATAGACCTCAGCTGTCACACTGAGAGAAACAAAGTAAAGATGAAGCCGCATGATCGATCTCATTTCTGTGTACTGCAAGGGAAGCTAGTCTGTTAAAATATCCTTAGGGAAAGCAAGGTCATAACCTGATAGGCACTTAGAGCTTCAGATGCTGGGGTGTAGCTCCTGTTGGGACATGAACACATTCACTCCCCACTGCATGAGCTCTATCTACCCTAAGGGTCTGCACACGCCTGTCTGTATTGCTGTAAAGTTTACAATTTGGAAAATTAAACAGTCTAGGTATGGTGGGTCATACCTGTCTCCTACTACTCTGGAAGCCAAGCCAGTGGAACTCCTGGGAACTCAAAGCCATTCCAGGCTACAGCGAGTTCTGGGCCCACTTGGGATGCAGTTTAAAAAACAACAAAGAGGGGCTGGAGAGATGGCTCAGAGGTTAAGAGCACCAACTGTTCTTCCAAAGGTCCTGAGTTCAATTCCCAGCACCCACATGGTGGCTCACAACCATCTGTAATGGGATCTGATGGGGTCTGATGCCCTCTTCTCATGTGTCTGAAGGCAGCTACAGAGTGTTCATATACATAAAACAAATAAATAACTTTTTAAAACAAGAACAACAACAAAGAATTGTGAGATCCTTAAAGTTACTTTAAGAACTTCCCAGGGTATCAACAGCTGGAAACACCTGTCTTAAAGACTGGGGAGAGTGCTCAGTGGGTAAAGATTGTGCCCTCCCAGGGCAAGGACTGAAATCTAGGGCCCTAACCCTCAGAATGCTGTGTACAGCAGCCAGCCTGAATCTCAGAGCAAACTAGCTGTCTAGGCCAGGCCAATGGGATTCAAGTGAGAGACCTGGTCTCAATATATAAGATGATAAGACCTACTGAGGAAGATACCCAATGCCATCCTCTGGACACACAACACACACACACACACACACACACACACACGCACACACACACACGCATGCATGTACACATACCACATCACATACAAAGGGAGGAACTATAGAGCACCTGGGGCTCGGCAGTGAGGTGCTTCTTTGGATTCTCAACATGAATGTTAAAAATAAGCTCGTCATAGCCACACTTGTCATTCCAGTCCCAGGGAGACAGAGACAGGAGAGCTACAGTGGGTATCTTAGTCAGGGTTACTATTGCTGTTATGAAACACCATGACCAAAAGAAACTTGGGAAGGAAAGGGTTTATCTTCTGGCTTACATTTGTATACCACAGTCCACCACTGAAGATTTCAAGCAGGGCAGGAACCTGAAGGCAGGAGCTGATGCAGAGGCCATGGAAGGGTGCCCCTTATTGGCTTGCTATCCATGGCTTGCTCAGCCTGCTTTTTTATAGATCCCAGGACCACCAACCCAGAGATGACATCACCCACAATGGCTGGGGCCTGCCCCATGGATCACTAATTAAGAAAATGCCCTGCAGGCCTGCCTACAGCCCGATCTTATGGAGGCATCTTCTTCTTTTTTTTTTTTTTTAATTTATTATATGTAAGTACTCTGTAGCTGTCTTCGGACACCCTATAAGAGGGCATCAGATCTCATTATGAGATGGTTGTGAGCCACCATGTGGTTGCTGGGATTTGAACTCATGACCTCCGGAAGAGCAGTCAATGCTCTTAACCTCTGAGCCATCTCAGCAGCCCATGGAGACATCTTCTTAATTGAGGTTCCTCTGTAATGTATTCAGCACAAGGATGTTCATTGGCTCAGTCTAGATGAATTGGCGAGCTCTAGGTTTGATGAGAGACCCTGTTTCAAAAAATAATATGGCTGGGCATGATAGTTCAAACCTCTAATCCTAGCACTCATCAAGGAGAAGCTAGTAGATCTGTGCATTCAAAGCCAGCCAAAGCTTTATAGCGAGACTCTGACTCCAAAATATAAATACGATGGAGAGGAAAAGAAGCAGCAATGTCAGCCTCTGGCCTCTAAATATGTGCACACATATGCATGTCTATCCTTACACAGAAGAAGTATATACCACACATGTCTATCCAAACCAAAAAAAATATTTAAAGGGGGTGCTTAGGAGGTGGCTCAGCAGTGAAGAGCAATGGCTGCTCTTTCAGGGGACCCTGTTTTGTTCCCAGCACCCACATGGTGGCTCACAGCCATCGGAGGCTCCCCTCAGGACTCCTCTCTACCTTTTCAGGGACAAGGCACACAGATTGTACACATGCACATGTGCGAGCACAACACTCATACACATAAATCAATCTAAAAACATTTCATTAAAAAATAAATACTAGAAAGGCTTAGAGGGTTTGGACACGGCCCCTCTGTAATCCCTACCCTTAGGAGGCAGAGGCACAGGGAGTCTGCGTGTGAGGTCAGCATTCGCTATACAGTGGGATTAGAAAAACAAGAATCCCCGTCAGCATCCAGACCACAGTTCTACTCTTCTGTTCTTGGTTGTTGAAAGCTTTAGATTACCTTTGAACACTTTTGGCTGGCTTGTGTGGCCCTTGTAAGGCATTTTTGTTGATCTCTTTTAAATACACACAATATTTTTTTACAGAATAGGAAATAGAAATCCTCCCTCACCCCCTTTTTTTCTTTCTTTTTCAAGATTTATTTATTTTATGTATATGACACTGTTGCTGACTTCAGACACACCGGAAGAGGGCATCAGATCCCATTACAGTTGGTTGTGAGCCACCATGTGGGTGCTGGAAATCGAACTCAGGACCTCTGGAGGAGCAGCCAGTGCTCTTAACTGCCCTCTTCCCCTCTTCTTTTTAGACAGAGTCTATCTATCTCATCCAGGCTAGCTTCAAACTTGCATTTCTCCCTCAGCTTACTGAATGCAGGATCTAGCTTGTGCCACCATGCCTGAAACCTGACCCTTCAGAAAGCTCCTGTGACAGCTTGGGTGTTGATCCTAGTCCATCTCTGTCTACCTTTATCTCCTCTCTTAATGACATTTGTGAGAGCCCAGGTTAGCCTTCAACTTTGGATCACCCAGCCGCTTGCACCATGGTGCTGGGATCCCAGGCAAGCACCAGCACTTCTGATGTAGTCTCCTGTTTGATTACTGTCTGAATGTACGTGCTTGAGGGTCACCTTTTCCTCCATGTCTGGATGACTTTTCCAGTTTACTTTCATTTAATAAACAGACCTCATTGTTACTATTTTTAGTTTTTAAATTTTACTTAGATTTTTGCTTTGTGTGTCCGGGTGTTTTACCTGTATGTGTACCATGTGCATGCCTAGTGCCCAAGGCCAGAAGAAGGCCTCAGATTGCCTGAAGCTGGAGTTAGAGATGGTTGTGGACCACCACGTGGGTGCTAGGAATTGAATCTGGATCCCCTGAAAGAGCAGAAAGTGCTCCAGCCCTCAAGAAGACTTTTTTTTTTTTTTAAATCTTGTATCTTTTTTGTTTGTATAGGTAACTATGAAAGGCTTATATTTTCAACAGAGTTCTACAAATGAAGAAGTAACATTTGTATTTCAAGAAAAGGTAAGAATAATTATTTATTGAGATAAAATATTGTCTTTCCATATGTAATTGCTTTTGTTTGGTTTTGACTGCTAAGAGAAAATGCTCAGGCAAAAGTAACTTGAGGGAGAAAGTTCTTATCTCTCAGTTCCAGGCTAAAGTCCACTGTGACAGGGAAGTCACAGTTGCTGGGGCATGAAGCAGCTTGTCACATGGCGTCACATGATAGCTTGTCATATGGTATTCAGAGAGCAAGAGATGAGTGCATGCTGCTGCCCAGCTTTCTCACACACACAGGACCCAGCGATAGAATGGCGCCACCTGCTGTGGGCCAGTCTTTCCATCTCACTAAATGCCATCAAGACAGCTCCCCACAGGCTCACTCAGAAGCCTGTCTCCCAAGCAGTTCTGTTTTGTCAAGTTAACAGTATTAGCACTAGCTATAGCAGTAATGACCCACTAACAAAAGTGTATGTCTTTGTGTTTGTGTGTGTGTGTGTGTGTGGCTTGTGAATGTATATGTGTGTCTATGTGTGTGTGTCTGTTGTGTTATCTATGTGTATGCAGCTTGTGAGTGTGTATGTGTGTATATGTGTGTGTATGTATGGGTATCTTGAAAGTGTATGTGTGTGTGTCTATGTGTATGTGGCTTGTGAGTGTACATATATGTGTGTCTATGTGTGTCTGTGTGTATCTGAAAGAGACACAGAGTCTTCTATAATTCCTCCCTTTTTCATGTGATATAGAAGGGGAGGGGGCAGGCGGTACATAGTCCATGACACACTGTTTGGACTCGATTCTATTCTTTTACCTTTATATTGGTCCCAGGAACCAAGCTCAGGTTGCCAGGTTTGTGGGGCAAGCACCTTTGCCTGTTAGAGCCATCCATGGCCCCCAGACTCACTGTGACATGTGTCATGTGTTAGGCGGAACTAAATGAGAAGAGCTGCAGCCAGCCTCCCCGTATTGTTCCCCTTGACATTTTGTGACAGTGGTGGCTCTGTTGTAATGTGATCGTAGTCTTCAAGGAGCTGCTACAGGGCTGAGGACCCAAGTTTGGGTCCCAGCACCCATGCCAGGTGGCTCACAACTACCCAGGAGTCCAGCTCCAGAGGATCTGGCGCTCTCTCTGGCCTCTGTGGACACTGCACTCATGTGCACAAAAGTCACATATGCACGTAATATTCTTAAATAACGTGCTCTTTAAGAGGAGTTGCTGAATTGGTTGTGCTGTGAAAGGTACTGGGAAGTGAGAGCAAACTCCGAGCCCATGTGGTACCCAGCGAACCCAAGTAAACGGATGGAGCTCAGGAGCACAAGCTCGTGTAGCATCCACAGATCCCCCGCAGCAAGGAGACCTCACTGTGAGCACTGTGCAGAAGCGAGTTTTCAGACTGTGGCCATATGATGGGAATGTCTGTGTTATTAAATAAGAGAGAAAAGCCTTATTTTCTACAAAAAAAAAAAAAAAAAAAAAAAAAAATAGGAGTTTCCTAGACTTACCTTACTTGTTAAGCTTTTAGCAACTTAGTGGTGATTGGTAGAAAGGTTTACATCAAGCCAGATCATCTCCCTGTGGGCTTCAGGATAGAAGCAGGTTCTGTGGGTCCAAGTGTCAGTCAGCTAACCTCCTACCACTGCAGTCGGAAAGAGAACCTCAGGCTTGGCTGCATCCCAGTAAAACACGTCTCCAGGTATAATTAACAAATTCATCAATATTTAATGCCTTCATCTATATCACTAAACAGAAAATTTGAGATCGGGGGCTGGAGAGATGGCTCAGTGGTTAACAGTAATGACTGCTCTTCCAGAGGTCCTGAGTTCAATTCCCAGCAACCACATGGTGGGTCACAACCATCTGTAATGGGGTCTGATGACCTCTTGGTATGTTTGGAGACAACTACAGTGTTCACATAGACATAAAGTAAATAAATAATTCTTTAAAAAAAAAAAAAAAAAGAAAAGAAAATTGGAGATCTAGCAGAAGTGCTCCCAGGATGCTGTGTGTGGTAAATAAAGCACAGTGATCCCCGTGGTGGGTTATGAGCCGTGGGCAGGATATGTCCTCGTGTCACTCAGGGACATGCTTCAGTTCATGGTCTGGAATACAGATGCTCAGGAGAAGTGATGTTATATTAATCATTTAGTCGGATGGCTCTGAATGCTTCAGTTTTGCCTTGGTTGCCTTACTGAAATTCCAAGTTTTAGTAAAAGCTGTTTTTGTATGTACTGTGATGATCTGACTGCTTGAAGTATTTAAGTTAAAATACAGTGTCTGCTGTTCTGGATTATGATGCAGAGTCTGTGTGCACAGCGTCTGCGCTGGCGTTTGAGTGCTTCTAAAATAAAGATAGGAACACTTTTAAAAATTGCAACCCCTAGTTTTTCTTTCTCTTTTTATTATCATATACTATTAGATATTTATTTGTATCTAATTTTTATCTAATATTTTATCTAATTTGTATCTAATATTTATTTATTTGTACCTTTTAGACTTAGGATGCTCACGAGACCTGGCATCCGTTTTATGTTCTCAGTTCTATGTGGACATTTTCACAAGATGAACACATGGTCTCACAGGATGTGTAACACGAGCTTCTGTCATTTGGTTCTAGGAAAATGTCCCTGTTACAGAGGATAACTTTGTGAGAGTTCAAGTCAAAGCTTGTGCCCTGAGCCACATAAACACAAAGGTACCGGTCCTCAGAAAGGGGAATAAGGGTGTCACAGGGTGTTTAGTGTCTGATGGTGACTGATGGCCAAGTGCCAAAAAATTACTTAGACGAACTGAACTTGAATAGTTTTACATTGAGGTAAGTGATCTGATTTGTGTTTTAAATCATTATATGGAAATAATTTTATAAAATTTATTTTGGAGGAGTCTGAAAACTTCTATTATTAAGTCTTGTATGTCAAGGAAGAAATTACCTTCATAAATACAATAAAAATAGAAAGTAGAAACAGTTTAATGACCACTGAGTTGTATGTGTTTCTAGTTAACATTTTTTAGCTATGATTTGTATTCTTGTCATTTCTCTGTCTCACAAACACTTGTCACCAGTCTCATATCACCCACAGTTATCTTTATTATTGGCCATAAAACATGTGGTTTTGGTGAGGTGTGGTGGCACATACTTTTAAACCCAGCACCCTGTTGGCACCAGCTTCTGAGAGTCTGAGGTCTGGTCTACACAGCAAGTCCCAAGTGAGAAAGGACCCAGAGTGAGACCTCGTCTTAAAAACAAGGAAACAATTAATAAGCATAAGTAAATAAATGTGCCATAAGTTAATAATGTCAAATAGTTAAATGCACCTTGATAAGTATTCTCAGGTTTTGTTGTCAGACAAGATCTCACTATGTAGCCCAGGGTGACCCTAAACTCATGGTCCTCCTGACTCAGTTTCCTAGGTACTGGGATTATAGGTGTATTTAACCCCACATCAGATTATCCTCCTGTTTTTGTTTTGGGTTGGGGGGATGGTTGTTGTTTGACTGTGGGTCTTGTTTGGTCTTTTGACTGAACAACTGACACTTATTTTAACCCAGATTTGATGGGTTGCAGCCTGAGATCACAGTGCAAGCATGGTTGTCTCTAGTCCATCTTTCAGGGCTCAAATGGCATCCTGGCTGTGTCCTCACACCTTTCTTCTGTGTGTGCTGCTCCTGGTGTCTTGTTGTCCTAGGTCCCCAGTCCTGCCAGTTAGGAGGTTACTCCACAACTTCACTTACTGCTACTTACCTTCCTAAAGTCCTCCAAACACAGTCACACGGGGCATGAGGGTCAGTCAGTGTGGGAAGAGCCAATTCAGGCTGCAGAACTAAGGAATACAGACAAGAAAACTGATTTGGGTACACATTTTATATGTCCATGGCTGCAGCTGGGCTAATATCTAATGTGTATCTACTAAGGAGAGATGCTGTCCAGTCATGGCTACTATTAAACTTTATTGGACCTGCACAGATTCCAGTTGTGTGGTGTTGGGGATTGAACCTGGACCTTGTGAATGCTAGGCAAACACTCTGCCGCTAACAAACAGAAACGACAGAGAGCAGTTGAATGACTATTATATGCTGCTGAGCAGGATGTCTTTCTGAAGACAGAACATTAACGTAGGAAAATGCGTACAGTGAATGAAAGATGCAGCATGCAGGCGCCAAAACCATGGTTATAATGAAAAATGCACAGAGAGAAAACTAAAGGACTCAGTGGCGGAGCACACACAAGGCTGTGGGTTCAGTCTCCATCCACCACACAGCAAGCACATACAGATATAATATACACATACATATTCGCACACTCAGCGGCAGCGTACCTACGGAGCACACACAAGGCTGTGGGTTCAGTCTCCATCCACCACACAGCATGCACATACAGATATAATATACACATTCGCACACACCCCACACACAACAGACACATAACATGCACACACATACACCACGCACACATAAGAAATACCACACATACAAACACATCACACATACATACCATACACAAACCAGATGTACACACTACACACAACACCCTATACACATAACACACACGTTTATGCACACACCACACATACCACATACACACACACAACACATATATACACACCATACAACACACATGTATACATATAACACACACAACACCACACAGCAGATAAGCACACCACACACAGGCACACAGCACACTATACACACGATACAGCACACATGTGTGTATACACAACATACATGTACACATATAACACATATACCACACACATTACATATGCAAATACCATACATATACACACCTCACATACATGTACACATATAACACATATACACACACATTACATACGCAAATACCATACATATACACACCTCACATACATGTACACATATAACACATATACACACACATTACATACGCAAATACCATACATATACACACCTCACATACATGTACACATATAACACATATACCACACACATTACATATGCAAATACCATACATATACACACCTCACATACATGTACACATATAACACATATACACACACATTACATATGCAAATACCATACATATACACACCTCACATACATGTACACATGTAACACATATACACACACATTACATACGCAAATACCATACATATACACACCTCACATACATGTACACATATAACACATATACACACACATTACATACGCAAATACCATACATATACACACCTCACATACATATTATACACACATACACCACTCATACATACCACACATACCACATACACACACACAAACGAGAGAGAGAGAGAGAGAGAGAGAGAGAGAGAGAGAGAACCCACAATGTTTACGTAAGAAAGTCCTATGGAAAGTGTTAAGCTCCACATTAAAAGAGAAACAAACATCTGGAAAGTCAGGATACATAGAGGAGGGCTTCTCTTTTGTTAGTTTGATTTTTAATTGAAAAATGATGGTGGGTTGGAGAGATGGCTTAGCAGTCAAGAACATTCATTGCCCTTATAGAACACCTAGGTTTGGTTCCCAGCACCCACATGGCAACTTAACTTCAGTTCCAAGAGATCCAACTCAGTCCCTGACCCCTGTGGCACCAGGCACTCATGTGGTGCTTTTACATACATGCATGCAGGCAAAACATTCATACACATAAAAATAAATAAATCTTTAAAAAAAAAAAAAAAAAGCAGACAAACCCCAAACCCCTGTACTTACCATAAGTCCAGAATCATCTTGTGACAGTTTCCTGTGACTACCACCACTCCTCCCTAAGCCCTCTGACCTGGTGACAGTTTCCTGTGACTACCCACCACTCCTCCCTAAACCCTCTGACCTCAGACTGAGGAAAACAATGGTGGCTACTTTTTTTTTTTTTTTTTTAAGACAGAATCTCCTAAATCCCCAAACAGGCCTTAACATAAGATCCTGACACCCCTGCCCCACCTCGGGGTGCTAGGATTGCAGGTTTATGCAGCTCAGGCCTTCCTGTATGCTAGACAAGACTACCTGCTGAGCAATATCCCTAGCCCAGAGCAGGTGATCCTTAGGGGGTGTGAGGAGACCACATCCCTGTCTGCAATGCTGTCTGTTCTCCCTCACCACACTTGAGTGGGTGCCTGGGAAACCATGCTTGGCCAACTGAAATTGCTTGGAGATGAAATTTCACTTCATCTTGACAGAGAAAATGTTAAGGATGTCCTAGTGATTGACTAATAATTCCTGAGATACCAATATCGGTTCTGGGTTGCAGCTCACGGTTCCCACTCTGGATCAGGGGATTTTGTGAGATTTTTGTAATTTTTTATATTGTCATTCCAAAAGTGAATCTATTTGCTATTCTGTGGCTTGAGTTTTTATTGTTCCCACTTTCTCATATGTCAGAGATGGGTTTTTATTGTTTGGTGTTTGTTGTTGTTTTGGTTTTTGATCCACTCTGTAGCCCAGGCTGGCCATGAGAGCTCACAGTGTTGCTCAGACTAGCCTCCAGCTTAAGATCTCCTGCCTCTGTCTCCAGCATGCTGCTGTTAAGGCAAGGGTTGGGATTATAGTGCTGTGTCACCATGGGATTACCATGTGTTACCATTGGGATTATAGTGCTGTGTCACCATGTAATACGGACTCTAGTCTTGATAATACTATGTTGACACATTCTGTCATGGTTTAGCTTCTGGCAGAAATGAAGATGGAAAAGGATTTCTTCCCTGTTGGAAGAGAAGTTGCTGGAATTGTATTAGAGGGTAAGTATTATCTGTATTTTCTACAGTAAAAGAAATTTAGCCCAGCACTGGTGGCATAGGCCTTTAATCCCAACACACTTGAGGCAGAGGCAGGTGGATCTCTATGAGTTTGAGGTCAGCTTTGTCTTCCAAGCAAGCTCTAGGACGGCCAGAGCTAAACAGAGAAACCCTGTCGCAGAAAAAAAAAAAAAAAGAAAGGAAGGAAGGAAGAAAGGAAGGAAGGAAGGAAGGAAGGAAGGAAGGAAGGAGAAACAAATTAATTTAATAATAGCTAATAAAGCTACCAACACATAAGATAATACATTTTATAATATAAATTTATTTAAAAGTCCTTTTTAAAAGTTGAAACTAGGACTGAGTTTATGATTGAAGAACTTTATACTTCAGTAAAAATTTCAGTTTTGACTCCTATGTAACTGTATTGAAGTTCTGTGATGTGGCAGCTGAATCCCAGAGCCTGGCTTTCTTTTGAGCTTTTCTAATGATCTGCTCATTTGTGTGTATTTGTTTTTCTTATTGATAACTCTCGAGGACAGACGCTGTGTTGTTAAGTGTGGAATGGGTAAGCAACAAGCGGACATCATGACCATCTAATCAGACTTCTGCCCATAGTCTGACCAGGTTAAAGGAGGAAGAGACTGTTTACATAAGTGGATGTATCGTCCGTGTTCTAACAAAATCACAAGTAAACCTCAATGCGGCCCACCCCATAGACTTACTCAGAGGTTAGCAGTGATCCGTGTGGGAGCTGAGTGGATTAAACACTGGTCAGGAATTGGTTCTCAGTGAGTGAGCTAGCTCTACTTAGAAACAAATTACTTCATAGACTTAGGGTCCTTGTTCTATACCTTAAAATCATTATTTACTTTACAAATACTTTAGGGTGATCCAAACAACTTCACTGGTCATTTCTCATCAGAAAGAACAATGGTGACTTCTGCATATCCAGGATAAACTGTTTGACTTAAAGCGAACTGAAACCGCCATTCATGCAGTTGCTGAGGGTGGTGTACATTTGGTCTAAAGCTGACTGATACGAGTAACTTGGACTTGTTTGTAAACATTACACAAAAGGATGATTTGGGGCTGAGTGTGTAGCATGGTGGTAAAATGCTTTCCTAACATGCACAGGGCCATGGGTTCAGTTCTTAGAGCTGACAGAAAAAACGGAAAATTATCCCTCAAATATAGGAGGACAAAGGAATGTATGAACACAGAGTGGTCTCAGAAAGACACAGACCTGAGAGGAGCCCAGAGCCGGCCAGACTCTCGGTAAGCACTACACATGAGATTACTAGATTACTGTTAAAGGGAGTGGCAGACCAGTCCCTAGGAAGAAGACTAACATGAAGTATGTCACAAAGTCCATAAGCTAGACAGTGATGACAGAAGAGGGACTGACGGAAGCAATAGTGAGGAAAGGAAGCCGGCAGGAGTTGATAAGCGAGTGGCCTTAGGGAGAGCGGAAGCGTGAGGACTGTGACTGGCATAACCAGGAGAGCTCACACTTTCACTGTTGAGGAAGGGGAGCTCACACTTTCACTGTTGAGGAAGGGGAGCTCACACTTTCACTGTTGAGGAAGGGGAGCTCACACTTTCACTGTTGAGGAAGGGGAGCTCACACTTTCACTGTTGAGGAAGGGGAGCTCACACTTTCACTGTTGAGGAAGGGGAGCTCACATTTTCACTGTTGAGGAAGGGGAGCTCACACTTTCACTGTTGAGGAAGGGAGCTCACACTTTCACTGTTGAGGAAGGGAGCTCACACTTTCACTGTTGAGGAAGGGAGCTCACACTTTCACTGTTGAGGAAGGAGAGCTCACACTTACATTGTTGAGGAAGGAGAGCTCACACTTTGACTGTTGAGGAAGAGAGCTCACACTTTGACTGTTGAGGAAGGGGAGCTCACACTTTGACTGTTGAGGAAGGGGAGCTCACACTTTCACTGTTGAGGAAGGAAAGTTCACACTTTCACTGTTGAGGAAGGGAGCTCACACTTTCACTGTTGAGGAAGGGAAGCTCACACTTTCACTGTTGAGGAAGGGGAGCTCGCACTTTCACTGTTGAGGAAGGGGAGCTCACACTTTCACTGTTGAGGAAGGGAGCTCACACTTTCACTGTTGAGGAAGGAGAGCTCACACTTTCACTGTTGAGGAAGGGGAGCTCACACTTTCACTGTTGAGGAAGGGAGCTCACACTTTCACTGTTGAGAAAGGGGAGCTCACATTTTCACTGTTGAGGAAGGGGAGCTCACACTTTCACTGTTGAGGAAGGGGAGCTCACACTTTCACTGTTGAGGAAGGGAGCTCACACTTTCACTGTTGAGAAAGGGGAGCTCACATTTTCACTGTTGAGGAAGGGGAGCTCACACTTTCACTGTTGAGGAAGGGGAGCTCACACTTTCACTGTTGAGGAAGGGAGCTCACATTTTCACTGTTGAGGAAGGGGAGCTCACACTTTCACTGTTGAGGAAGGGAGCTCACACTTTCACTGTTGAGGAAGGGAGCTCACACTTTCACTGTTGAGGAAGGAGAGCTCACACTTTCACTGTTGAGGAAGGGGAGCTCACACTTTCACTGTTGAGGAAGGGGAGCTCACACTTTCACTGTTGAGGAAGGAGAGCTCACACTTTCACTGTTGAGGAAGGGAGCTCACACTTTCACTGTTGAGGAAGGAGAGCTCACACTTTCACTGTTGAGGAAGGAGAGCTCACACTTTCCCTGTTGAGGAAGGGAGCTCACACTTTCACTGTTGAGGAAGGGGAGCTCACACTTTCACTGTTGAGGAAGGGAGTTCACACTTACACTGTTGAGGAAGGGAGCTCACACTTTCACTGTTGAGGAAGGGGAGCTCACACTTTCACTGTTGAGGAAGGGAGCTCACACTTACACTGTTGAGGAAGGGAGCTCACACTTTCACTGTTGAGGAAGGGAGCTCACACTTACACTGTTGAGGAAGGGAGCTCACACTTTCACTGTTGAGGAAGGGAGCTCACACTTACACTGTTGAGGAAGGGAGCTCACACTTTCACTGTTGAGGAAGGGAGCTCACACTTTCACTGTTGAGGAAGGGGAGCTCACACTTTCACTGTTGAGGAAGGGGTGCTCACACTTTCACTGTTGAGGAAGGGAGCTCACACTTTCACTGTTGAGGAAGGAGAGCTCACACTTTCACTGTTGAGGAAGGGGAGCTCACACTTTCACTGTTGAGGAAGGGGAGCTCACACTTTCACTGTTGAGGAAGGGAGCTCACACTTCACTGTTGAGGAAGGGAGCTCACACTTTCACTGTTGAGGAAGGGGAGCTCACACTTTCACTGTTGAGGAAGGGAGCTCACACTTTCACTGTTGAGGAAGGGAGCTCACACTTTCACTGTTGAGGAAGGGAGCTCACACTTTCACTGTTGAGGAAGGGGAGCTCACACTTTCACTGTTGAGGAAGGGGAGCTCACACTTTCACTGTTGAGGAAGGGAGCTCACACTTTCACTGTTGAGGAAGGGGAGCTCACACTTTCACTGTTGAGGAAGGGGAGCTCACACTTTCACTGTTGAGGAAGGGAGCTCACACTTTCACTGTTGAGGAAGGGGAGCTCACACTTTCACTGTTGAGGAAGGGGAGCTCACTTTCACTGTTGAGGAAGGGAGCTCACACTTTCACTGTTGAGGAAGGAGAGCTCACACTTTCACTGTTGAGGAAGGGGAACTCACACTTTCACTGTTGAGGAAGGGAGCTCACACTTTCACTGTTGAGGAAGGAAAGTTCACACTTTCACTGTTGAGGAAGGAGAGCTCACACTTTCACTGTTGAGGAAGGGGAGCTCACACTTAGACTGTTGAGGAAGGGGAGCTCACACTTTCACTGTTGAGGAAGGGAGCTCACACTTTCACTGTTGAGGAAGGGGAGCTCACACTTTCATTGTTGAGGAAGGGGAGCTCACACTTTCACTGTTGAGGAAGGGAGCTCACACTTACACTGTTGAGGAAGGGAGCTCACACTTTCACTGTTGAGGAAGGGAGCTCACACTTTCACTGTTGAGGAAGGGAGCTCACACTTTCACTGTTGAGGAAGGGGAGCTCACACTTTCACTGTTGAGGAAGGGGAGCTCACACTTTCACTGTTGAGGAAGGGAGCTCACACTTACACTGTTGAGGAAGGGAGCTCACACTTTCACTGTTGAGGAAGGGAGCTCACACTTTCACTGTTGAGGAAGGGAGCTCACACTTTCACTGTTGAGGAAGGGGAGCTCACACTTTCACTGTTGAGGAAGGGGAGCTCACACTTTCACTGTTGAGGAAGGGAGCTCACACTTTCACTGTTGAGGAAGGGGAGCTCACACTTTCACTGTTGAGGAAGGGTAGTGGTGACCTGCACGTTGTATTTCTAGTAAGCAGTTGCCGGCTGATTCTGGAGGATGAGAGAGAGCTCTGTGCAGGAAAGGACTCCGTGTGAGAGTTGTCCGTGTGTAGACTTAAGAACTAGGGAGGCAGCAACAGAGAGGATCCTTTTGGAACACCAGCGTTTTGGGATGATGGAATAAAGCAAAGTGTGAACGAACCCAGGAGAAGCAAGCACATGACCCCAGAGACGGGAGAGCTGGAGGTGACAGCACAGGACGGGTCCCCAGAGGAAGTGAGCCAGAGGGGGTGCGGACTTAAACACCAACTAGCTCAGTGCCAAAGGATGAATCATGCCGGAGCCATTTGACTTTGGTTTCCTTGTCTGTAAAAGAATAACACCATATGCTATATAAGGCGTGCTATAAGGTGCACTATACAGTGAGGCGTGCTATAAGGTGCACTATACAGTGAGGCGTGCTATAAGGTGCACTATACAGTGAGGCGTGCTATAAGGTGCACTATACAGTGAGGTGTGCTGTAAGGTGCACTATACAGTGAGGCGTGCTATAAGGTGTACTATACAGTGAGGCGTGCTATAAGGTGCACTATACAGTGAGGCGTGCTATAAGGTGCACTATACAGTGAGGCGTGCTGTAAGGTGTACTATATTATAAGGCTTATAGGAAGGTTCTGAGCCCAAAGTATTCAACAACACGCAATTGTTTTTTCCCATTTCATCTCATAGCTTTTAGAACAAAAATACTCAAATGAGTTGACTGTTGGCAGAGGAGTGTGTGTGTGTGTGTGTGTGTGTGTGTGTGTGTGTGTGTGTGAAAGTGTGTGTATGAGGATATGTGTGAGTGTGTGTGAGAGAGAGAGTGTGTGTGTGTGTGTGTGTGAAAGTGTGTGTATGAGGGTATGTGTGAGTGTGTGAGAGAGAGAGAGAGTGTGTGTGTGAAAGTGTGTGTGAAAGTGTGCGTATGAGGGTATGTGTGAGTGTGTGTGTGAGTGTGTGTGAGGGTATGTGTGAGTGTGTGTGAGAGTGTGTGTGTGAGTGTGTACAGCATGTATGTCCATGCGCAGGCACATGTGTGGATACACACACACATTTAGGGCTCGACAAAGAAACAGTATCATATTGCCAGTTTTAAGCACTGGGTCAGAGAGATGGCTCAGCCAGTGAAAACACTTTGCTACACTAACCTGAGAGCCCAAGTCCATTCCCTGGTTGAAAGCAAGACCCAGCTCCCTACCTCCCAGAATTGTCCTCTGACCTCCACACACTTGCCATGACATGTACTCTATACACAAACAATAATGTAAGCATACATAAAGTTTAAAAAAGAAAGTTCCAGAAACTTTCTGAATACCAATCAGAATTTAATTACCAAGTCAGAGTAATTTTTATGTTATTTTTTAGAATTTATAAAAGTATCTGTTTTTAATATATATGAGTATGTGCCTGCATGTATGTATTCTGTACCTGTAGAGAACAGAGGCGGCATCAAAGCCCCTAGAACTTAAGCTGTAGCCAGCGTGACCTACCATATGGGAGCAAGAGCTCTTCACAGCTGAGCCATCTCCTTAACCCTGTCAAAGTCATGTGAGTCGATGGAATTCAGTCTGTGTGGCTCCCCCACTCAGATGACAGCGGATGTGCCCAGCACAAGGTGTGTGTTGGGGGTGGGGTGTTGAGAGCAGCCATCAGAAGCTACACAATGGATTGTTTCTCTTTGCATCTGTCTCCTGAAAGTTAGATACATTAGCAGTGACACCAAACAGTATTTCCCCATAGTGTCAACACCTGTGGGCTTCAGATTTTCTAGAGAAACAAGACTTGAAATGTTTTACCCTATGCAACTCATAGACCATCCTAATACCCCACACATTCTTGGCCCTTTGATTGAGTGGATTTTTGCAATCCTGCAAATTATTTCATTTCTTTAATTTTTAGTTGTTCATTTGTTTAGAGGACAGGATCTCATGTAGCCCAGGCTGGCCTTTAATTTGATATGTAGCCAAGGATGACCCTGAACTCTTGAGCATCATTGCTCCACCTCCTAAGTGCTGGTATTCCAGGTGTTACCCACTGTATTTGGGTTTTTTATCTGTTTTCATAGCAAAATAAAAATTAAATTTAGGGAGCTAGAGAGATGGCTCAGCAGTTGAGAGCACTGGTTGCTCTTCCAGAAGACCCAGGTTTGATTCCCAGCACCTATGGTGCCTCACAAACATCTTTAACACCAGTATCAGGGAATCCAATGCCCACTTTGGCTTCCTTAGGAACCAAACACACACATTATACATGTGGCCAAAACACCCATACACATAATAAAATAAACAGATAAATAATTAAATTTAGTAACCTTGTGATGTAATGCTTACCGTTTTCTGCTTTTTAGTTGGCAGGAAGGTATCGTTCTTTCAGCCAGACGATGAAGTGGTTGGTAAGTCGTGGTTCCCAAGTCCTCTCCTCTGTGGCCAGCTGTCTGTCTTCTGTGTAAATGGTAATGCTCACTGTGACCTCACTTCAGATAGAAACACTGTCTTTGACTGGGGGTGTAGTATGTTCAATCCTAGCATTCCAAAAATTAAGATATTTCTTGGCTTTTGAAATTTGTTCTCAAATAAATACCGACTACTGAAGGAAAGGGATCCTGGCTTCAGCGGAGCACTTCAAGCCTGTCAGCCCCTGGCTGCCGAGCAGCCACAGACAAGCCAGCCTGCATCTTTTCCTCTGTGCTCTGCCTCCCTACCTAGTCACAGGCCTGTGCTTGAAGATTGTCGATGGAGGGGGCTCTGTCCAATCTCTGTTCCCCACCCCACAGAGCTCTCTGCCGTTCTTGTAAAACTACAATAGTTGTTCTTAAACCAATGGTCAAGGTGAGCATGTGGTGACCATCTGCCCATGCTTGTACCCAGACAGACGCGACTACGTGTGAGCACCACTGTCGTGACTGTCTCAGTGCCTCATCTTCTCAGAAGGCGTCCTCCGAACCTTGGGGAAGGCTGTGGAAGATGAGATGTGTGGGGAAGTGTGTCTTCAGCTTCATGGGGCCACTGACTTGCATTTCATGAAGAACTGATGATTGTATTCTTACTTATCCAAGGAGTCAGTAATACTCTGTACTGCCTACGTTCCTTACTGTACGAGAGCAGACTTAGAACTTGACTAGGCTCCAGAAAAAGCAGGATTCTGTTCAGGTCACATCCCGTGAAACCAAACTGTGGAAAGGACCCAGGGACCCAGCTCTCCAGGTCAGCTGCATGGCAGCGGCCATCTCCACATCAGCTCCACTGCACAGAGTCTACATGAACACGTCTCTTAGGGAATGCGTTCACTCAGGCAATTTTCCCCTTAAGCTTCTGGTTTGAATTTTTAGGAATTTTGCCTTTGGATTCAGAAGACCCCGGACTCTGTGAAGTTATTCGAGTGCATGAGCATTACCTGGGTATGTGGCCGTCCTCACTCCACTGAGCATGACCTTCACCCTAGCCCTGTGAAGGCTGCTGCTTACATTATCATAAGTTAATGCTTAGATTAAGCATTATATAGACCTGTGAGCTTTATTAACATTGCTCGTGGCTGTGAATTATATTCATATCAGAATTTGTAAATGTCTTGCTCTTGGCTTATCTGTGTGTGTGTGTGTGTGTGTGTGTGTGTTGTTAGAGATGGAAATGAGAAACTCGAGCCTGCTAAGCAAGAACTGTACCATTGAGCTCTTCATTACTGACTAAAACAAAAGAATGCACACAATTTAGACAATATTTGTCAAAGCTGAGGCAGGAAGGAATTCAAAAAGCTTATATTTGGTTTTTGTTGCTAATAGTTGCACATAATCAGTGTTCAGTTTTATTTTTCATGAGAAATTACAGTTTGAGCATTTTCTAAATGCATATACACTTCCTGAAAATAATGAAAAAATACTTCATCTCCTGTGCAATTGGAGGGATAAAGAACATTTAGGAACTAGGGCTGCTTGGTGGCCCCACTTGCTGTAGAAGCTGAAGCCGTAAGAAGAGAGAGCTGCAGCTGGAGAGGCAGCTCAGGCAGCAAAGAACTTGCTGCATAACCCTGAGGACCTGGTCTGGAACTCCAGACGCCACAGAAAATCCAGGGGCAGTGGCGCACCCTCATAGCCTCAGAGCTGAGGACAGCAGGGACAGGAGGATCCCTAGGGTTGCCAGCCAGGCACCCTAACCCACCAGGGGCACCGAGTTTGATGAGAGATCTTATTTCAAAACGTAGGATTGTGGGTAGTACGGAAAGACACCCAACATGTAACTCTGGTCTCCACATGCGCATGGATATATACACCCAAATACAAATGAGCACATACATACAACCAAATGGCTTTAAAAAAAAAAAAAGCAACAAGACAAAGCCCTGATAGGCAGGGGTGTGTGTTTTAAGATGCTGGGGATGGATCCCAGAGGCCTTGTGCATGCCAGGCACGTGCTCTGCCATTGTCTGCATCCCCAGTCCAGCACTGAAGAATTACAGAGCAGAAGGGAGTGAGCACACTGGAGTCTGGAGCCTAGCCATAAAGTCTAAGTTCCACACGATGCTTCTTCTGAGTCAGGAAGGTGGACTCTGGTCCAGAAGTGTCTGACGTCTATGGAGTAAACAATTGCCGAAGTCTTTGAGGAAGGAGCCAGGATTCGATGTTTCCTTAGGCCAGAGATGGAGGATCTAGAGTTCAAGGCCTGGGCTACAAATCGAGAGCCTATCTCAGAACAGTCTTAAGTCCTGTGAGAGTGACCACCATTGGGGCTAGAGAGGTGGCTCAGTGGTGCAGAACACTTGCCTCTCTTCCAGAACGCCTGAGTTCAGTTCCCGGCACCTGTAGCTGGCAGCCAATGTATCACATTGGCTACCAGCTACAACAGATCACAACAGATGTATCACAACCATCTGTAATACAGCTTCAGGGGACTTGACACCCTCTCTGGTGTCCATGGACACGAACACAGACACATGCACACATACATATAAAATCATTAAAAAATTAACAAATGACCACCAAAGTTATGACCCCTAGGTGAGAGTCCTGGCCACACTCACTGCACAGTGAGGACATTCAGCTAGGAAACCTGTGTTGCTGCTTGACATCTCATGAGCAGAGGATGGTTTCAGTACATTGCATGAAACTCTGCACTGCCAAATTGCAGATTCAACTTGAGCTAGTATGCTTAGCCTGGTGACTGTGTAATACACTCAGCATTTAGCCACTTTGAGTTCAAGTAAGTTTTGTTCTTTTACCAAACCCAAGAATGAGGTTCCAAATGACGCCCCCAGTTGTGAGCACTGTTTCACAAGATCAGTAAACTGTCGGAAACTGTGGGGTCCTCCCAGCCAGCTTAGCTGTTCTCTTCTTCTGGCTCCTTTTTAAATGTTTGCTTGCCTGTTTGCTGGTTTGTTTGTTATATGTAGGGGGTGGCGAGGTACCGAGCATGTGGGGTGCATGTGCATAGGTCAGAGAACAACTCGTAGAAGTCAGTCCTTCCACTTGTGTGTTCCATGCATGGAGCTTGGTTGTCAGGCTTGGGGCAAGTGCTAGCTTTCAGTTCTCAAGGCATCTGCCAAGCTTAAAATAATTTTAATCATTCAAAACTGGGCATGCATTTACAACTCTGTCCTTTTTTTTAATGACCAAAACTAAGAGCTATTTTTAGTGCTCATGTAGCTACCAGTGATCTATATTTTATTTGTTTGATTAGCCTTTATAACATAATAAGCATTGACCATATAATGTAAAAGCAAGAGCCCTGTCCAGTTAATTAGAACCTTTGGAGTCCAGCACTGGAGAGCACTTGCTGAGCTGTCTTGAGGAGTGGCCTTCAGATCCCCACACTCAGCAGCCTGCAGATCCCTGTCATCTCACAACAAGGAGCATCTCACCCTTTTCTGCTCTCCTGTGGCACTTGAGTGCACACATATATATAAACTATAAAAATAAATCTTAAAAAAAAAACTTTTAGACTTTTTTTTTTTTTTTTTTTTTTTTTTTTTTTAGTATTGAACAGAGTTTACTCAGAGCATGGGGAGGGGAATTAAGAGGTTAGTAGGGGCCGAGAGAGGCAGAGAGTAGAGGAGTAAAGGCCGGCCATGAGCATGTGGAGAAAGGGGGAAGGGAATGGGGAAGGGTCGAGGGGAGGCAAGAGATCAAGAGAGGGAGGAGGGAGCAAGCAGCCCCTGTTATAGTGGGCAACTTTTCGATTCTTAAACATAATTTTATTGCCCTTAATGGTTTTTTTTAAGGACTATATGAATGGTGTGTATATGCACATGTGTGTGCACATACAGGTGTGCTTAGAAGTTATATATGTGCCCTGTTTTTGTCCCCTTTATCTCTCCTCCAAGCCATGGCTCACTGTGGACCCACAGCAGGTCTCAGATTTGTAATTCTCTCACAAGAGTTTGGCGTATGTCATATGAGTAACATTTTGATAAAATATGGTAGACTGAAATCTTATGGTGGGAGATGCTGCCTCCCAAAAAGCCATACAAGTAAGATGTGTGTAGATGAACATGAGAACAGATAGGTGTACTTTAGGTCATATATTCACCTTATTACCCATAAGGCCTTAGGAAAACCAATTAATATTCTGTACCTTATTTCATAATTAACAAAATTAGAAGAATAGTATTACATAGATTAAAAACAAAAGAAAAATAAAAACAAAGTGCATGTCTTCTGCGGTGTGCCTTCTGCGGAGGGCTCGGACCCACAAAAGTGCCTTCATCTGTGCATGGTCACTAGTGCAAGCCTGCAGGACTCTGAGAAGAGTTGGTCACTAGTGCAAGCCTGCAGGACTCTGAGAAGAGTTGGTCACTAGTGCAAGCCTGCAGGACTCTGAGAAGAGTTGGTCACTAGTGCAAGCCTGCAGGACTCTGAGAAGAGTTGGTCACTAGTGCAAGCCTGCAGGACTCTGAGAAGAGTTGGTCACTAGTGTGGGCCTGCAGGACTCTGAGAAGAGTTGGGGTGTCCACTTGAGGCTTGTTTAGTTTTGTAAGAGTGGCTAAGTGAGCTGAGGGTAGGGACTGTAGAGGTAGTCGCTCAGTAGTAAAGGTGTGACATCTTAAGAGCACTTGTTGCTCTTGCAGAAGACCTAGGATTAGTTACCAGAACCGATATAGTTCATAACCATCTGTAACTCTAGGTCCATCCAGGGAGGTCTGGTGCCCTCTTCTGACTTCCAAGAGTACCAGGCATGCATGTGGTGCATGTGCATATATATATACAGGCAAAACACTGCTACATAAAATAAAAATTAATAAATGTAATTTAAATTTTTTTTAGAGAACTGGGGATAAAACATTTACTGATTTACTATAAAGGAGATTAAAGGATACAAATAAACGAATGAAGATATACACAGGATAAGCACTCTCTCTCTCTCTCTCATACACAGGATAAGCACTCTCTTTCATACACAGGATAAGCTCTCGCTCTCTCTCTCTCTCTCTCTCTCTCTCTCTCTCTCTCTCTCTCTCTCTCTCATATTTCTTCCTCTTGGATATAGGGCAGAACCCCCACTAAAATGAAGGTCTTTGGTATTGGAGTCCCCCTTTAATCCCAGCATTCAGAAGGCAGAGGCAAGTGGATCTCTGAGTCCAAGGCCAGCCTAGTCTACAGAGTGAGTTCCAGGACAGTCAGGGCTACACAGAGAAACCTTGTCTCAGTTAGATGGATGGACAGATGACTGATAGACAGATGGACAGACAGACAGACAAAAAAATGAAGGTCTTCATATCTACCAGGAGGCAAAACATGTCAGAGTTTTATGGCTCCAAGACTGGAACAGCAGGATTAAAGCGCAGAGAGTCAGAAGGACTTCGCTCTCTGAAGCTTGCTTCTGAACTGACACACCCCAGCAATAGAAAAGACCATCTTTTATCTTCACTGAGTAGGCAACCAAGGACAAAAGGTCCAAATACTTTGATGAAAGATACACTTATGGTCACTTAGAAAATAAGACAGGCAGTGTGAGTTATGACCGGGAACCAAGGAGGAAAGCATATCTATAAATCATGCTTGTTCTGAAGAGTGTCATAAAGAAATCCTCCTTCTGTTTCATTCCCAGGTTTGTTTGGGGATTTTCACTGAGATGGCACACAGGCTCTGCCTCCCACTAGGTGGCGCTAGTCTGTTGCAGTGCATTGCTGACTGCTTTGTGAGCAGCTCATATGGAAATAGCAATACACAGAAAGAATTCCTTTTAGTGGAAACAGCACCATAATTTATTTAAACAAGAATTAGTCGAAATGTGAAGAAACAGCTTATTGGGCAAATCATACAGAACTCTTACTTTTTAGTCTGTCACCCTATTTGAGGGTTTGAAGGGCTTCTGGTCTCAAGCATTTTGTAGGGTGCTCAGCTTGTAATATTTGTAACATAGAAACTGATACCTCATCTGAAATATATGAAAATTCCATAAAACAATAAACAAGAAAGTGCTACGACTGTAACAGTCACTTCATAAATGGACTCCAGAGGCTGGCAGCCGTGAGAGGAGAGGGTCCTCAGCATTTTCATTAGATGAGGAGCAGCAAGTGACAGTCACCATAAGAAGTGTCACACACCCAAGTAATGGGCTGTGGACTCAGAGCCGAGGATGGCCAGAGGCTGTTCTGGCAGCAGGTGCCGTTGCTGGGGAAGCTCTGTGAGGACGGCTGTGAAGGCGAGCGCCTCTCCAGACTCACTGCCTTAGTGTGTCTGTCTTAGTGTTACTTTACCAGCCAGAAACTGCAAACATATTCACCAGCTAAGAACGGACAGACAGACAGACAGACGCTTCCACATCGCCCATGCTATAAAATAATAAAAGTGAAAGCTCCACCATGGCTTCCCTAATGAAGACAGGAAAAGGATGTGTTTAAAAAATAAGGTGGGGTGCTCATGTCAGCACATACACTCAACTAACCCGAATCCTTGCAGTGCTCCCAGAGTCTGAACCACCAATCAAAAAACATACACTGGCTGGACCTAGGCTCTCCACATATATGTAGCAGATGTAGCTTGACCTTCATGTGGGTCTCAAACAACTGGAGCAGGGGCTATCCCAAAAGCTGTTGCCTGTTTGTGGGATATGATCTACTACCCAGGCTGCCTTGTCTGGCCTCAGTGGGAGAGGAAACGCCTAGCCTCGCAGAGACTTGAAGTGCAGTGTGTGTGTGTGTGTGTGTGTGTGTGTGTGTGTGTGTGTGTAAGTGTGGAGTGATACAGAGAGGGTCTCAACCAGCTCACAGGAGAAGGGAAGGGCAAGGGTGGGGGATGGATTGTGGGAGGGGGCAATGAGTAAGAGATAAGGTGAATAAGTAAAAAGAAAAATTAAATTAAAAAAAAAAACCTAAAGTGGGGCTCAGGGCATGTCTTCTGCTGTTTATACATACTCTGTGTCTTACACGTAGTCACACACTTTAAATTTGAAAACAATATGAAATATAAAAAAAAACGTCAAGTTCAGAATCAGGCAGAACTGGTAGCTGTTGAGTGTTCATGTGATGAACTGGGGTAGAGGAGAAACAGAACCGTAGAGAGCGGGGACTGTCAGGAGGAAGGCGGTTGCCTATCTGTGTTTTATACTCAGCCCTGCAACTGAGCTGTGTGTTCTGTGTGCCTCCCGGGTGTATTTGATCTCCCATGCTAAGGATCAAAGCAGGGAAGTGTAGTGTAAGTGGCATAGGAAGTGACTGCAGCAGGGTGGCTGCTCTGGTGGGAGAGACGAGGCACTAATGGAACTTGCTAATGAAACGTTTCTTCTTGTTCTTTGTGATAGTTCATAAGCCAGAAAAGGTCTCCTGGACGGAAGCCGCTGGAGTCGTCCGGGACGGTGTCCGGGCCTGCACAGCTCTGTATTACCTTTCTCCACTCTCTCCTGGAAAGTCTGTGCTGGTCATGGATGGGGCAAGTGTGAGTCCCAGTTGATTTTGTTTAAAAAAAAAAAAATGAGCCCAATATACCATAAACAGGGAGTGTAGAGAAGTTGTCCACAGATGTCCTTCTTTGTTGTTAAATTGTTAGATTTCTGTTCCAGCCTCCCACTTTATCCTGTAGACAGCTTTTATCAGTAGCACATAGAAGTTAGATATAGTGTGGCTAGCTGCTGACTCTGAACCACCAGTACGTTTGTTTCTCTCTTGTGTTTTTCAACAGTGATGATCACCCCCAAGGCTTGGTGCATGCTATTCAAGTGTTCAACTGTAGAACATGTTCCAGCCAGGCCGTTTTAGTCGTTACTATTATTCTTAGGGAAATTGTTTCCCTTCTGGGGGGGGGGGGGCGGGGGAGGTGCAAAATTTAGGGTAGAATCTTGTTTGTTTTTTTAAGGTTTTTACATTTGTTTTATGTATATAAGTACACTATAGCTGTCTTCAGACACTTCAGAAGAGGACATCGGATCCCTTTATAAATGGTTGTGAGCCACCATGTGGTTGCTGGAAATTGAACTCAAGACCTCTGGAAGAGCAGTCAGCACTACTTAACCACTGAGCCATCTGTCCAGATTTATTTTTAACAGGATTTATTTTTTAACAGGTTATTGATGAAAGCTGCACTCCTGGGATGGGGCAAATGCATCTTTAGCACTTTAACTCTAGGCTGCATCCGGCATCATCAGTGTTTTCCTAGTTCTTGTGTTCTTACCAAGGATGCAGCGATGGTGCCCTTGAAGTGTTGTAATTCACTGAGGCAGTATAACCAGATTCCCATTCATGCTGTCTAGCTAGCTTTGACTAATGATGCTACTGTGGGCCACTGTTCTTCTCCATGGCCATGTTTCTGGGCAAGGCCCTCCATCCTTGGACTTATGGTGTGGTTAGTCTGACCTTGCAGTTAGCAGGGGATCGGCCGGATGTTTGCCCTGCTTAATTGGAGCACATTATTTCTTTTTTCTATTACGTAATGTTTTAAAATATATTAAAGTAATACTAAAGAATTACATGTGTTAAACAGTCTGTGAAATAAATTAGATGTGCCCTCTCACCTGTATCTATTGATATGTATTTCCACACAGGCATTTGGCACAATAGCCATTCAGTTAGCACACCACAGAGGAGCCAAGGTGATCTCAACAGCACACAGCCTGGAGGACAAGCAACATCTTGAAAGGCTTAGGCCTTCTATAGGTACGTTACATGTTACAATACTCAGTACAGACCATTTAAAACATGAAATCTTACAGGGAAATCAAAACCTGCATTGGTAGCCAGGCATGATGTCTCTTGCCTGCAGTCCCAACACTCAGCAGGGTGAGGCAGGAGAATCATGAGTTCAAGGCCAGTCTAAGGTACCCATTAAGATCCTTTTTCAAAAAAAGAAAGAAAGGGAGGGAGGGAGAGAGAAGAGAGGGAGGGAGGAAGGGGAAAAGAAAATTTACACTGGTAAAGCAAAGTACAGAATCCCAAATAAAAATAAGCTTTAAAATGCTCTTAGCATGTGTGCTAAACCCAGATTTACTTAGGTGATACAGTTCATTACTGAAGTTTCTTATTACTGGTATTTGTGCATTTGGTCACCATGATGCTGGCACTCAAACCCATGGCCATGCACGCTAGGCAGGTGCACTACCACTGAGCTACATCTTCAGCCCTATCTAAGATTCTAAGCCTACACTGTTTTTACATCTTCTGTTTTTTCTTCCTTGTCCTATTATTACCAAGTAACCAGGTTTCTAACCAGGTTTGAACTAAGTCAACTTTAATACAAGTTAGAAACACAGGTTGTCTCTATTTTCTGCTGTCAGTCAGTTCTTTGACATCACTTTGTATATTTCTCAGCCATGAACACCGCCTGCCTTGTGCAGAACAGAACGCTGAGAACCAGACCCATGTGTTGAGAACCACTCTGTCAATGTTGGAACCCGCACTGCCAGAAGCCTTGGGGGCTAAATTGTTAGAGCCTGCACTGCCCCAAGCTGCTCCGGTCCTCGGGTCGGGGTTCAGCAAGAGAGAGAGTGAGGACGGACTCGAGGAATGGAGACCAGACAGAGTGTGATTCAATCCCATTTATTCTTCAGTCTCTCTTCCTAGTCCAAGTCCCTAGTTCCAAGTCACTAGTCCAAGTTACAAGTTCCTAGTTCCAGTTGCTAGTCTCTTTCCCAGTTCCAAGTTCTTTCTCCAAGTGCTAAGTGCCTAATCCCTAATAATTTCTTCTGTCTGCCTCTGCCTTTTATATGTCTCACTTCTAAGCCATGCCTCTAAGTCACACCCTTAGGTCTTATCTCTATTTTTTTTTTTTTTTTTTTTTTTTGAGACAGGGTTTCTCTGTGTAGCCCTGGCTGTCCTGGAACTCACTCTATAGACCAGGCTGGCCTCGAACTCAGAAATCCACCTGCCTCTGCCTCCCAAGTGCTGGGACTAAAGATGTGCACCACCAGGTCTTATCTCTAAATCACATCTTTAAATCTCACACACCCAAGGGAAAAGCCTGGGTATCTAAAGCAAGATGTTATCAGAGTGTGCTCAGCTGTTGTAGGCTATTGTAATCAAGTCTCTTGTCAGGGTATATGGCTCAAGATGGCTGCACAGATGATAGCCGCCTTCTGTCGGCTCCCCACACCCATGCACACATTTTAAACACAAGTAAGATACAGCTGTAATGTGAAGTCATGGTGGAAGCTGGCACACTCTCAGAAAGGTTGAACAGAAAAGAAGACAAGTATTGAGACTAGGGAAAGTGAGCAGAAGAATGAGGCAAGACTGGAACGAAGAACGTAACAGAGAGAAAGCACAGACAAGCAGAGCGTGAGAGAAGGGCAGCCAGGAAAAGTCATGGTAAATGGGACTCTAAGTCCTTGGCAACCAACAATAGCTTTCAAATAGTTTAACTAGCTTCTTCAAGATACAGCCGAGCAGTGATGGCACAGGCCTTCAGTCCCAGCACTAGGAAGGCAGAAGCAGGGGGATCTCTGAGTTCAAGGCCAACCTGGGCTACTGAGTGAGTTCAAGGGCAGCCAATGCTGTTACACAGGGAAACCCTGTCTGGAAAAAGACAGAAAAAGGAAGGAAGGAAAGGAAGGAAGGGATGGAGGGAGGGAGGGAGGGAGGGAGGGAGGGAGGGAGGGAGGGAAGGAGGGAGAGAGGGAGGAAAGGAGGGAAGGAGGGAGAGAGGGAGACAGAGGGGGGAAGAGAGAGAGAAAAACAAGATAAAGCCCTGGACTAAGACTTTAATCCAGCTCCAAGGTATTTCCGTTGCTGCTTTCTGCATGTGACAAAGATAAACAGAAATAGAAGCAAGATAATACAGGAGCTAAAGGGAGAAGGTGGAGATTGAAGGAATTTGAGACTAGAACTGGGAACAGGGAGATGGCACCGTGGATAAAGCAGCAGAATTAAGGCCCCAGAACTCACTTGCCTGTAGTCAGCACTTAGGCGGTAGAAGGGGGATGGGATCCCTGGGGAAGCTACATCAGTCAGCCTAAATGACAACTAGCAGATTCTGTGGGAAACACTACTCAATAAGTACAAAAGTGGATGGGCCAGTGAGATGACCCAGTGGGTAGAGGCACATGCCACCAAATACCTTCCCTGGGACCCACATGGTGGAAAGAGGAAAACAATTCCCACAAGTTGTCCTTTGGGCTACTCGTGTGCTGTGTGTGGTACACACGTGCATGAGGCCTCCATCCTCATGTGCACATGTGAACATGTGCACCCACAGACATTTGTAAACGTTCATATACACACAGAAAATAGAACGGAGGTATCAATTGTAGTTCAGTCATAGAATCCTACCTGTCATGCATAAAGCCTGTGTTTACTCTCCAGCACAGGAAGATGGGAGAGGGCTTAGAACAGAGGTAGAGAGCTGAAACTGTAGTCTTGAAAATGTTTGCCTGTTGGCTCATTCTGCACTTCCAGGATTGCTCCAGAGCCTTCGTGTAAAGTGTTTAAGATTTATTTTTCCATGTGTGTATGTATGCCACATGGGTGCAGGTGCTAGCCCAGTCCAAAATGGAACCAGAGCCCCTAGAGCTGGAGTTTCAAACAGTTGTGAATTATGTGACAAGGGTGCCAGGAACCTGGCAACAGCTCTCAGGCAGTATGTGCAGAGTGAGCATCTCTGCAGCCCTGCTCCTGCACTCTCACCCTGTAGCCCTGCAGCCCTGCAGCCCTGCTCCTGCACTCTCACCCTGCAGCACTGCTCCTGTACTCTCACCCTGCAGCCCACCCTTACCTTCTCACCACCAAGAGTCGGAGAGCTGTCAGACTGTGCCTGTAGTCTGAACAGCTCTGAAAAACATCATCTTCAGCAAGGTGCTAAAAACAAAATGAAATATAACTATATCCTCATTGGTTCAGATTTCGGTTCAATTGTTTTCAATTCTCAGTATAGTTCTATTGTACTATTAATATAATTCGTTTTCTTTTTTGTTGTTTTTTTTTGTTTTTTGTTTTTCAAGACAGGGTTTCTCTGTGTGGCCCTGGCTGTCCTAGAACTCACTCTGTAGACCAGGCTGGCCTCAACCTCAGAAATCCGCCTGCTTCTGCCTCCCAAGTGCTGGGATTAAAGGCGTGTGCCACCACTGCCCGACTATAATTCATTTTCTATTGCTATAATTCTTTCAAGAGCTAAGGACATTACTCAGTAGTAGACTGCTTTTTTGTAATTGATAAGGTCCAGGGTTTATCTATGTCCTTCGTCTAGTACCACACACACACAAAAATAATTTATGTGTGTGTGTGTGTGTGTGTGTGTGTGTGTGTGTGTGTGCATGTGTGTGTATGCATGCACATATGCAATTAATGTAGCCAATTAAAATTAGCTTGATTTTCCCCTATCTCTACCAAAACCAGTCATGTTCCTTTTCCTCACATTCAGGACTGTTCTCCAGTATAGGAGCTGGAGGGGCCTGGGGAGGGTGGGTTTTCATGGTTAAGAAGGGATGAATGATGAGTGCCCTAGTGTACAAAGGACGCATCTCTGGATACTAGTAAGAAACTGTTTGCATGGGCCCGTTCTCAGCTTCTTGGGGCTGGCAGGCTGTCTTGTGTTCACAGACAGCTGACTGTGTCAACAGGCCAGCCTTGGGTGAAATGTACATGTTTTCATCCCAGTGAATATGCCCACCCATTCCTTCAGACTGAACCTTACAGTTCAAGATTGAATTCCTGAAAAAACACTTTAAGCAGAATTGACTTTTTCCTTTTAATTTAATAATTGTTGAAACTTACTAGCTTTTCTTTTCCTTTCCCCCAATCTGTTTGTGTTGATCTTAAAGAAAACAGTACAATTTCTTGATTTCCTGTCCTTTACAGCCCGAGTGATTGATGTGTCTAACGGGAAAGTCCATGTTGCTGAAAGCTGTTTGGAGGAAACAGGTGGCCTGGGAGTAGATATTGTCATAGATGCAGGAGGTGGGTACCTGAGAACCGGGCAGATGCAGGAGGTGGGTACCTGAGAACCGGGCAGATGCAGGAGGTGGGTACCTGAGAACCGGGCAGATGCAGGAGGTGGGTACCTGAGAACCGGGCAGATGCAGGAGGTGGGTACCTGAGAACCGGGCAGATGCAGGAGGTGGGTACCTGAGAACCGGGCAGATGCAGGTGGTGGGTACCTGAGAACCGGGCAGATGCAGGAGGTGGGTACCTGAGAACCGGGCAGATGCAGGAGGTGGGTACCTGAGAAATGAGTAGTCTGTGTGATGTTTTTAGTTAGATAAGTTGAAGAAAAGGATTAGGAACTAATTATTACTGCATTCATAAAATTGAATGTTTAAGGATTTGTTTTTAATTAAAAATTCATCTATTTAAAATCTAACTCCTTCCCTGATTCCCATGCTCAACCCTGTCCCTCTGGAAGAGGGAGCACGCCTTTTAAGCTTCAGGCCCCGAAGCTTAGACAGAACAGGGGAATCCCGTGAGAAAGCCTGTCATCAGGACAAGGCTCCATAGTGCGTCCCTGATACTACACACCTGCCTAGCATTTCCTAGCCACAAGTACTGCATGGCTGCCCTCTAGTGGATGGCTGACCACTGTACTGCCTGTTAAGGAGAACAAGTTTGTTCCCTTCTCTTTCGTGAGCTTTTACTTGGCTCTGCCTCACACCTAGTCTGCACATGTAGATGGCACTACTGAAGGATCAGCGTCATGAGCCTGCACAACAGCCATACTTGTATTTTATTGTACTGTAGCCATCGCGTGTGCTCCTTCCTGATCTTTGTTCTCCAGACTTTGAAACTGATGCATAAAATCATCAGTGGAAGTCAACACTGTACTTCAGTGTAGCCACTTTTCAAATGTGGCGTCAGTGCATGGGACTCAGTGGTTCCATGAGACAGCATCTCATCCCATTGTGTTAAGCCATGCTGGCTAGAATTAGCATGAGACATACCTTGCTTGCTTCCAAATAAAAATTTATATTTCATTTAATTTTAATTAAGTCTAGAATACATTTTGGTGTAGCATAAAGTCAACTGTTTGCCTTTTACTAAGAACAGTGTTTCTTGTTATAAAACAGACTGATAAATAAAATAAATTGTCAGAGCTTTATAAAATATCTTTTTTTCTCTTTTCCAATTATTCATTTGTAAGTGAGATTATATAGTAAAGATGCTGAACCAGCTGTAGACTTACAGCTGCCACATAAGCATGACATCATCACGCTGCTTGGTGTTGGAGGCCATTGGGTAACAACAGAAGAAAACCTTCAGGTATTATCAGAAATACCAGAGCCTTGCTACTACACCAAGGGAATGGCATTAGCAAAGAACAGCATGAGCTCTAATCACACCCTGTGTTTAAAAGAACAGTTAGCAGCCGGGCTGGGAGGCAGAGGCAGGTGGATTTCTGAGTTCGAGGCCAGCCTGGTCTACAGAGTGAGTTTCAGGTCAGCCAGGGCTACACAGAGAAACCCTGTCTCGAACCTCCCCCCCCCAAAAAAAAAAGAATGTAGCTTCTATGTTCTATGTTCTAACATTTTTCTATATTAGGTACATACTGGTCAAATTCTATCCAGCAGAGAAGTCGTTCAGTTAGAGTGAACTATAGTTGTATCTAGTTAATTGCACGTAGTAACATCTGGATTTTTAAATTGTATTTCAAATTACACTTTTATCTTTGTGCGCACATGTATATGCAAGGGAGGCCAGAGGTAAACATCTGGTCTCTCCCTCTATTGTTCTCCACCCTATCTTTTGAGAGTGGATCTCTCACTGAGCCTGTTTGCTTGCCAGTTTGGCTAGTCTGGCTGGCAACAAGACCCAAGTATCCTCCTGTCTCTGCCTCTCTAGCACTGGGATGACAGCTGTGCTGCTGCACCTGGCCTTTTACATCTGGAATTAGAGCTGTGCTGCTGCACCTGGCTTTTTCCATCTAGGATTACAGCTGTGTTGCTGCACCTGGTCTTTTACATCTAGGTTACAGCTGTGCTGCTGCACCTGGCTTTTTACATCTAGGATTACAGCTGTGCTGCTGCACCTGGCTTTTTACATCTAGGATTACAGCTGTGCTGCTGCACCTGGCCTTTTACTGGGTGCTAGCGTCCAACTTTAGGTCCTTGTGTCTGTGGAACAAGAACATTGGTAACTTGAGTCATCCCCCAGATCCATAAAATTTTTCTTTCCAGTAACCTTGTAACTGTAATGAAATATTTATAAATAATATTATAATTTTATAACCCAAATTGATATTCCTATATGTCTGTATAAATAAATTACCTCCCAAGGTTATATTTTTCAACAGAATTCTAATTGAATGTTTATATCATAGCTAATATTTAAGTACTATAATAATATACCAGTCCAAAGGTGCCTGACAGTAGTGGGCCAAAGGCACAGAGAGAAGCTGTCACACACACTACCCTCTGCTGTCTTATCCCCAGATTCCAGATTGGCCCTGCAACTGCCTTGTCTTGGCTATTTCATCATGGCACAGGGAAAAAAACCAGTTAACCAGTGGCTGTTTAAGCTTGTAGGGAGCTTTTGTGCTTTCTACATGTTTAATTTGTCCTGAAGACGTTCTAGTCTAAGCTCATTATGCTGTTCACCTTAACAGCAGTTGTTCTGTCTTTGTCTCTTCTATCAAAGTTGGATCCTCCAGATAGCCATTGCCTTTTCCTCAAGGGAGCAACGGTGGCTTTCCTTAATGATGAAGTTTGGAATTTGTCAAATGCACAACAGGGAAAATATCTTTATATCCTTTTTTCTACTGATTTGAATTGCTAGCTTAGAATTGCCTTGTACTCATAAATTCTTTCAGTGTAACAATAATTAGCTGTGAACTTTCCTTGAGTATGTCTGACAGTGTGACATGTATCTTGCAGTCATTTAAACATTAAGTCTATATGAGGTCTGAGTAATGTAGTTCCATTTCACAGGTGAAAAGACTGATGTTTATTTACAGAGACTACTACTGTGTGCCCAATGGTACAGAGAGCAAGAGACAGAATCATTATCACACTCCAGGGTCTAACTCCTGAACGGGAGGTAAATAATGAGACAGGTAGAAAGTTTTCTTTTGCTTTTAACCTGGTATTACATGATCCCTTAATTAGTAGCATACTTAACTTTTATGATGGTGCCATTGCATAAAAGATTAAAAAATGTTTACAGAAGCCAGGCGGTGGTGGCGCACGCCTTTAATCCCAGCACTTGGGAGGCAGAGGCAGGCTGATTTCTGAGTTCGAGGCCAGCCTGGTCTACAGAGTGAGTTCCAGGACAGCCAGGGCTACACAGAGAAACCCTGTCTCGAAAAACAAAAAACAAAAAAACAAAAAACCAAAAAAAAAAAAAAAAAAAAAACCCCAAAAAAGAAAATGTTTACAGTTTAATTTTATATTTAATTTTATAAGTATCATAATGGAACATTTATTTATTTGGCCTGATGTGTATGTGTCTGTGTATGGGTCTATGCCTACATGTTGTTTGTGTACCTGGTGTCCAAGAAGACCAAAAGAAGGTGTCAGGTCCCCTGAAACTAGAGTTACAGACACCTACATGAGTTCTGGGAACCAAACCTGAGTCCTCTACAGATACAGCGAGTAATCTCACCAATGAGCCATCTCTCCAGACCTTCTTATTTCTTTTTATTTTTTCTTAATATGGATATACTATTGATTGCTGCAACATAGTATATTATGTACATTTTTGTTCCTAAGACAAAACACCATGACCAAAAGCAGTTTATAGAAGGGTTCAGTTTGGCCTACAGTTCTCTGATAGCTGGGAAGCCTTGTCATCAGGATAGGAACCTGGATTCACACACCCTTATCCACACATCTGAAGCAGAGAGAGATCAGTAAGCAGGGATGAGGCCAGGCCACAAACCATCAAAGCCTGCCCCATGAAGTGCTTCCTCCAACAAAGATGTACCTTCTAAAGGTTCCATAACTTCTGTAACACCACCAACTGGGGACCAAACCTTCAGACACATGAGCCAATGGGGGGCATTTTTCATTAACACTACCACAGATAGGTGCATATTAACTAGCTTTTTTCTCATTTTTGAAACAAAATAATTTATGCAAACGAATTGAGCCTGTTATCAACCGAATCACTCAATGACTGTTTATTTCATGTGAGAGCTGAAATGCTGAATACCGTGCATAATGCTCAAATGAAAACGACCAAGGCACCCCACTGAGCAGCTCCTGTGCTGGCTTGCCGTTCTTACTACTCATCTTCCGGGCCTTGTGTTCCTGTCAGACCTCAGTCACTGCAAATCATTCCTGTGTTCTAGAAGTGATGGACAGTTGTAGTTGCTGTGGTACCACTTTGAATTTGAAAGTGCAAAGCTTTAAAAAGGAAAAATAAAGGAGCCCTGCCCAGCATCTTGAATGGTTTACTTAATCCCCACTCTGCTAAGTTAAACCTTAACAATTCTTCCATTTACGCATCTTAAAAGACGTGATGGAGAAGTTATCAGCTGGTATTTTCAGGTATGCTAAAACAAACAAAAAGTTAAATCATCATTTTTCAATTCTCAAAGAGATAAAGTGGGTGTTTGTATTTATTCCAGTTTTATGGTATATCTAGGACTTGTGTTTTTCTATTCACTTTAGATAAAAACTGTTCTTTCATGTTTCTCAGAATGTATCTGGTTGTGCACCAGTGAGGTTTCCCACAGATAAAGGCTCTTGTGATTTTTCTCCCCTCAGTTCTGTTATGTGTCTCACCTTTCTCCTTTCTTCCTTCCTCTTGCCAAAGAATTTGAAATAATCCATAGATTGGCAAGAGGAAAAAAGTACCCTGGTCGTTTAAATTGGGGGTTTATATCAATTATAAAGTAAGGATCAGATAAAGGGACAGAATAGTATATTTTTCTTGTACACACGTTTAGCCTGCTGTGTGGCATGTGCCTGTCCTCACGGCACTTGGAAGGCTGGAAGGAAGGCAGTCATGAAGTCTAGGCCATGGTGGGCTAGCTAACAAGACAGAGCGCGTCTGAAGAAAGAAAAAAAGAGCACGACTTCTTTAAGCCATAGAAATATTAATGCATGGGACTATCATTTTTGTGTGGATGTTTCTTTTTAAGACAGCTATCTAGCTCAGGCTGGCTGACCAGGGGCTCGAAGCTATCTAGCTCAGGCTGGCTGACCAGGGGCTTGCAGCTATCTAGCTCAGGCCAGCTGACCAGGGGCTCACAGAGAGTCACCTGCCCCTCTGCTTCTCCACTGCTTGGGATTAAAGGCATGTGCCACCACCAAGCTGTTGGCATTATTTAAAGGAAAATAATTAAATGCATGGTCGACTGCATCCTGTGTGATGTCTACATCTGTGCCTGTGCCTGACATTTCTAATCATTCTTCCTCCTCAGACCTCTACTTGATGAACCCATTCCACTGTACGAGGCAAAAGTTTCCATGGAAGTTGTTCAGAAAAATCAAGAAAGAAAAAAGCAAGTTGTTCAATTTTAATTTTCTTTCCCAGACTCAGTTGGATGCACCCACACCAATATATGAAGCCAGTTTTCTTTGGAAATTGTTGAGAAAAATCAAGGAAGATAAAACAAGATTTTCTATTTTTAAGCCTGTTTTCCTGCCACAATATAATGTTTGGTTATTTGACATATTTGAAAAATACTTACAAAATTAATGTGCAAACAATCCAAATAATTTTTTTTAACATTCTGAAGGGGACATTCCAAAAACTTCTTTTTCTTATTGTATCTATACACTTTGCCTCCGCTATAAAATTCTTTCCATTAAGAAAACTGCTTTCAGCAAAAGCCCCACTATTCTATTCATCTGTCACAAGCTTTTGCTATACTGTTAGAACATAATTTGCTTTTGTATCAACTTCATTCTCAACACCTTCCTTAACAAACCTTTGATGCTGTTATCTTAGCATTTGAGTGTATTTTCCAACTTCAAAGTATCTAATCCATTGGCATTTAAATTTTGTTTTTAAATATTCACTCACTCTGAATTCCTCCGACATCATACAGAATCAGAGTACCTGGTCCTGTAGTAGTGGCGTAGCATTTGCATAGAGGGCTGGGGTGGTCGGGCACTAGGGACAAGGGTGGAGGACTTGGCGTGAGGCTAGCGGACACTCCCCCTCGTGGGTACTCTGTTGAGCTCGGGCTCATCACCATCTCTTTCAGAATGGTACTGCAGCTTCTCTCAGAGAGAAATAACTGCCTATCACCACAATTCAATGTGTTGGTTGCTGTGCATTCATGCTCCGTACCCGGGGCTGCCACTAAGCCCGCCTCCGACTTAAAGTAGTATTAACCCCTTTCGGAGCCCTACGGGGTGCGGCGCGCTGGTGAAGTGTTCTCGGCGACGCCGGGCCTCACAGCAAAAGGAGCAAATGGCTGCGCGCGCCTGGCCGGAAGCGGCCACCGGGGAAATCTGTTGGGCGGGGCTGCGCGGCCTGGCACGCATGCTCTGTCGGGGCGAGCCCGAGGCGGGGCGGAGCCTCGGGAGCCTCCAGTCCGTGAGCAGCGCGGGGTCTGGGCGGGGCCGGAGCGCGCGGGAAGCCCCGGCAGGGCTGCGGAGCTGCTTCCGTGCTGCGCAATGGCTGTCTCGGTGCCCGGCTACTCGCCTAGCTTCAAGAGGCCGCCTGAGATCGTGCGGCTCCGCCGGAAAAGGTCTCGGGACCTCGGTGCCGCCGTGCCCTCCTCACTGCCGGAGCCCGCGCCCCGCCGCGCCGCGCTGGCGGCTGGGCTGCCCTTGCGCCCCTTCCCGACCGCGGGCGGCAGAGGAGGCGTCGCCGCGACCATCGCCCGCAGGAACCCTTTCGCCCGACTGGACAACCGGCCGCGGGTGGCCGACGAGGACCACGAAGAGCCGCTCCGCGGTCCGCAGGGAGCGCCGGGCCCGGTGAGTCTCCGCGTCGGATAGCCGGCTGTCAGGGGTGGGAATGGGCGCGAACAGCCGCCGCAGCCTGATGTCCTGAGCCGAGGCGGGGGAGGGGGATGGCTGCCCTCGAAGCTCTGTAAGAAGGACTTAGGGATACACGGGAAGGTAGCTCGAAAAGTCCTCAGAACTGGGATGGAAAGCCACCGAATCTGCCTTCTCACCATCCTTCAAGACCTTTTTCTTGGGCACTTGAAATTACTGTGGACATGGAGGACTGTTGAAGATAAGTCGAGTCAGAATTTACAAATGTTGGTTTTCCCATAAGGCTTTATGGATCTGTTGGTCTAAGGTTTATGTATCAGTTATTAAATGCATCAAAGTATGGCCTTTCCTCCTGTTTAGATAAGTTCGGGCACAAATCTGTGTATGGATGTGAGTTCCCACTCTCCTGAGAAACTGGTGTGTCACGTGAGCCCTTGCAGAGTTCAGATTCCCTCATCGCTTAAGTTTTAAAAGGACAACTCTTTTTTTTTTAACCTCAGCTTCTAGATTCTAATGGAGAAAATAACTTGCCGTGGGAGGAGGCATCTCATGAAAGAACTGTCATGGAACTGTCCCAGGTACTCTTTAAAATTACATTTATTGTTTGTGCCACAGCTGTGTACGTAGAAGTCAGTCCCTCCACCGTGTGAGTAAAAGGATTGAACTGAGGTTGTCAGTCAGGTGCAGAAGCAAGTGCCTCTACCTTCTGAGCCATCTCAATGGCATATCCCAAGAAATACTTTTAAAATGCTGAATATAATGTATATTCCAATAAACAAACTTCTCAAAAGCATTTCTCTTGAAAAAAAAAAAAAAACTAGTTTCAAGAATGAATTCAAAGTCTGGGACTGTATCTCAGTTTGTAAAATGCTTGTCTAATGTGCAGAGACCTTGGGGTTGGGTCCTCAAGAATCTTGTGAATATGGGACATGCACACTTAAAATTGTATCACTGGATGAAGGAGGTCAGAAGTTTGAGAGCATCCACAGATACACAGAGAGTTGAGGCCGGCCTGGGACACATGAGAGCCTTCTCCGAAAAGGAAAGAGAAACTTGAGAGTTATCATTTCTGTAAAGGTATTTCGATAATAAATGTGGCTCTGGTGGCCAAGGCCTGGTTTGTGCTATGGATCAAACCCAACACTTCCCACATATTGAGCAGCAATCTGCCCTCCCACCCCCATAGTTGCAGGTAGATGCAGCTTGCCCCACTGGAGCAGGCTGAGCGTTTCCAAGCCCCACGCTAGTGTTCACGTAGTGTGTTGGAGGCAGCTTCCCGGAAAGGATGTGTGGTGCTCCCTGAGGGAGTCCTTCTAGAGTGGACAATATGGACTTGTGGTGCTCCCTGAGGGAGTCCTTCTAGAGTGGACAATATGGACTTGTGGTGCTCCCTGAGGGAGTCCTTCTAGAGTGGACAATATGGACTTGTGGTGCTCCCTGAGGGAGTCCTTCTAGAGTGGACAATATGGACTTGTGGTGCTCCCTGAGGGAGTCCTTCTAGAGAGGACTGTATGGACTTGAGCAGCAGTTGACTATAATTTTTTTCTATTTTTTTTTTTAACTTCAGTAATGTTTTTTAAACCCTTTAAAAGTTCTACCAAGATTGCTTAACCTAAAAAAAGAACTTCGCCCTGGTGTCAGTGGTTCTGAGCTTTACAAGATACTCTAACTACTAGGAACATGGCTGGGCTTAGAGGCAGAGGCGGGTGTGTCTTTGTGTTTGCGGCCAGCCTGGTCTACAAGAGTGAGTTCCAGGAGAGCCGGGGCCACGCAGAGAAACCCTGTCTTGGGGTTGGGGGTGAATATGTGAACCACAACCCTCCAGCCCCACCCCTGCCCGGCTTTGTTCATTTACTTTATTATGTCTTCTGGTCACTTCTCTCCCTCCGACTCAAACACTCAGGCTTAGTGTCATGTGCTGTACCTACTCAGTCATATCTGTAGTCTGAGGCCTCTCTTAATAGCTTGGACCTCCTTCCAGAGTTTTCAGGTATAATACATTTTTAATATTAAACCATTCATAAATTTTGACATTTAAGATCAAGAGTAGAATAACTGAGATCTCTGTATTCAAAGAATTTCCTTGAAATTCTAATTTTTGTGTTCTCTGTTTTCTAAGAGTCAACATGTATCACTATCTGAATCGGACACTTGGTCTTCAGATGGTACTGAGTTACCTGTGGACTGGAGTATTAAAACCCGACTCCTTTTCACCTCGTCTCAACCCTTTTCCTGGGCAGATCATTTGAAAGCACAGGAAGAAGCCCAAGGACTTGTCCAGCATTGTAGGGCAACAGAAGTTACTTTACCCAAGAGTATACAGGTAAGTCCGAAACGAAGGAGCCTTAGAGGAACGGATGTATGTTCCTGCACGCGCACACATGTGTGTGTGTGTGTGTATGTATGTATGTGTGTGTGTATGTGTGTGCACATGCTGGTATCAGGACAGAGCCTAAGGATCTAGTCCTGTGTCCTGGTCTCTCGTCCTCTGCCTTTTTGCCGTGCAACAAGGATCCTGTGAGCTTGGGGCTCACAGGGTTTAGCTAGTCTGGTGCCAGTGTAGCCAGCCCTAGTGATTCTCCTCAGTCCTGGGCTCATTGTCAGGCACAGGACAATCTCAACTTGTTGTCTGGGTGCCGAGTTCCAAACTCGGGTTCCTGTGATGCTGTTCATCTCCAGCCTCTGTCAACCTATGCTTGTGTTTCAAATTAGTGTAGAAGGCTCTCTCTTCAACATAATCTGTTCTTCTGACATGTATAGATTACAAAAGTTGACATCATTTCTCCCAGAGGGTACTTTCACTTCCTGTTTGTCAGGTTAAGAACTGCTCAGTATAGGTAGATACTGGAGATGAATCAGAGTGTAGACAAGCAGTGTCTTCTCTAAACCATCCTTTTCTTAGGTTTTTAAGAAAACAAACAATTGAATTACAATAGCTGATGAATTTTTACTGATGTTTCTGACTTAGAACATATCTTCATTTTTTGTTGTTGTTGATGGTGATGGTTTTGTTTATTAGGTTTTGAGAAAGGGTCTTACTGTGTTGTGTAGCCCTGGCTGTCTTGGAACTCACTTTGTATACTGGGCTGGCCTCCAGCTCACAGAGCTCTACCTGCCTCTGCCACCCCAGTGTTGGTATTAAAGGCATGTCCCACTACACCTGGCCTAAGTTCTAGAATGGCCTCAGAGTAGTTTAATTACCATAAAGCAGCTCATCAATGCTTTAGGTTGTAACCGTTTGCTTAAAATAGCACTTGAGATCTATTTCTGGATAAATAAATCAGGATGCTTTGTATTTAGCGAGGGTTCACTACTTTTGAGACTGCGTTTTCGGGGTAATTTGCTGTCCTCTGGGCAGAGCGTGTGTGTCCTCCATGCACACCCCACTTCCTGTCATCCGCAGCTCGTCATCATTCTCAGGGAAGGCAGAGAAAGAACGTCCCATCTCTGTGAGTGTGCTCTCTCCAGTGCAGGCTCATCATGCTATTTGCTATCCCAAAGGCAAAAGTAGACTGCATTTTAACCTCAGCAGTTGCTAAGGTCTCCCTATAATTACAACACTAAAACTCCTTAGCCTGGGCTGTTAAGAGGGCTCAGTGGTTAAGAGAGAACACTTCCTGCTGAGAGCCCATGTTGACCCTGCCCAGAGCTGCTCAGAACTCCAGCTCCGGCCTTCTACTGGCCCCTGTAATGTACAGGCAAACAGAAAATTAAAAATGAAAATCAGTTTTGGGGAGTGGCGGGGTGTTTGAGGCAGAGTCTTTCCACATAGTCCTGCCTTTCCTGGGGCTCCTTATGTAGACCAGGGTAGCCTCGGTGTGTGCCATTACCCCCAAGTAAAAAATAAAAATCTTCTTAGAAAATGTATTAGATTCAGTGTGTGATCTATTCAGTGTTTGCAATGAAATCTTATCTCTGTGATGAGTAGGAAAGTCACCTGCTCTCCCCACCCACGGAATGTAGGACCCCAGGCTGTGCACCGAGCTGCGCTGCGCCTTCCAGCAGACTCTGGTCTACTGGCTTCACCCTGCCCTCTCCTGGCTGCCGCTCTTCCCTCGGATTGGAGCTGATAGGAAAATGGCTGCAAAGACAAGTCCATGGTCAACTGATGAAACCCTGCAACATGCTCTAATGAGTGACTGGTAAGACTGTACCTTCCAGAGGTGCGTGTTCAGTAGCAGGGCTCCGGTGTTCCCAGCAGGGCTAATGGCAAACAGCGCTCTGTGTTTCCGACATTGTCAGCAACTTACCGACCACAGTTTACAATTGCTTTTCCCCAACTTGATCATGATCAGCTGTGCAGTGCAGTGTTTAATGTACGGACTGGACACACACAGTAGGAGGGATGTCTCTGGGATGCTTTCTGTCAGTTGATGCTTTTTCATCAGAAGTTGTTCATGGTTTGCAACCAGGTAAAAACTATGCTTGAAAGAATATTTGCAACCCTCAAGTGCAAATTTACACAGCTACAGAAATCCATTCAGTATTTGAAACATTTCTGTTGGGTTTTTATCTATGTGTCAGAATAAATTAAGAAATCAATTATTAATTAAATTAATACAGAATTGAGTTTAAAATATTTGAACACTGAAGGCCCTTCCTTTCTTCCTAGGTCTGTGAGTTTTACGTCTCTGTATAACCTGCTGAAGACAAAGCTTTGCCCCTATTTCTACGTCTGCTCCTATCAGTTTACCGTCCTCTTCCGAGCGGCGGGCTTGGCGGGCAGCAGTGTGATCACCGCACTCATATCCCCTACCACGAGAGGCTTAAGAGAAGCTATGAAAAGCGAAGGTGATAGTGGAGGGTCCAAGTGAAGAGTCCTCTTGTCTTAAATGCTAAACTTGAGGGGCTGGGGAGATGGCTTGGTGTTGAAAGGGCATGTGCTGCTCTTACAGAGGACCTGGGTCAGACTCCAGCACCCACATGATGGCTACAAGCCATCTGAATACAGCTCCAGGGGATGGAATGAGCCCTCTGTTTGCACCAGACACAGAAGTGCAACCCAGACATAAACACCCATATGAATAAAAAAAAAAATGAATCGTCTTTTACTAATTGGCTACTAATATTATTTTATGAGAAGTAGTTTTCTTTTCTAAAGGTTCTTTTTTCCTTTCTGCTGGTAAAGCTGTCTCTTAAATTCATCTGGAGGTTAACTATGTTCCTTGTTTGTAACGCTAAGGGAAATCCCCTATTAGGTCCTATAAGCTACTATCTTGAAACATGTCTTTACATTTATTTATTTTGTATGCATGTATGTGTTTCTGTGGGCACACACATATCATGGCACACATGTAGAGATTAAAAGACAGCTTCAAAGAGTCCTTTCATTCCATCATGTGAGTTCTAGGAAGGGGACACAGGTGTCATAAAATATGGCAGAATCTGCCCACAAAACCCTCTCAGCAGCCCTGGATTCTTTGATACCACAGATCCTCGAACCTCTCCTTTCATACTTCTAAAACCATGTTATCTAAAACCATGATCATTTAGTGGATCAAGAAAGGGGGGGAAGGGTAGAGACAAGACCCTTTTCATAGAAAACCTAGTCTGTGTACCCTAATAGTAGGACACTCCTGGTTAATTGAAGAAAATTGGATTCTATTTTCTGTTGTAGGTATTGAGTTTTCTCTACCTTTACTGGAAGAAAGTGGCCATAAGAAGAAAGTTCGAGAACTAAGCCTGGAATATGAGGAGTATGTAATTACAAAACCTTTTGCATATTCACTTTTATGAATTCTCTAACTCAGGGTGGTACGTTTGTAACAGCATCAACTCTGTGAATATGTGTTGCTAACTGTGGCGGTTTCCTAGGGAGCAGGCAGGCAGTGATGAAGATGAAGAAGAAAGTTTTTCCTGGCTGGAAGAGATAGGTGTACAAGATCAAATTAAGAAGCCAGATGTCATCTCTGTCAAGCTGTATCCTTTCTGTTAGAACTTGCACTGAGTGAGTGAGTCTAACACTGGTTTAAGATAGTCCTTGTTGCTCGAGTATGAGTTCTTTGTTGGTTTCTATCACATTCAGATGGTCAGCACTTCATTCAAACTGTGAATGAGACTGGGAGCCCCAGATGTCTGGAGTCCAGGCATCTGACTGCCCTGCTGTTGGAACCTTTTGCTCTTTCCTTGATTGTTGTCTTCAGACGTAAAGAAAAACATGAAGTACAAATGGATCACCGACCTGAGTCTGTTGTACTGGTGAAAGGACTCAATACCTTCAAACTGCTCAATTTTTTGATCAACTGCAAGAGCTTAGTTGCTACCTCAGGTGCACAGGCAGGTCTCCCACCCACTCTCTTATCCCCAGTAGCCTTCCGTGGTGCCTCAATGCAAATGCTTAAGGTAAATGTTCACTTCATCTGTTTACAGTTTAGACCTTTTCGTTGTTTTGGGCTTGTTTGTTTTTGAACACAGGGTCTCTGTAATTCTGGCCATCTTGGATGTAGATCGCTCTGGTCTCAAGCTCACAGAGATCCACCTGCCTCTGCCTCCTGAGTGCTGGGATTAAAGGCATATGCCACCGTGCCTAGCTCAAATTCTCAATTTTTAAAAAATAATTCTAGAGACTCGGGAGATGTATCAGTATTTAAGAGCACTTGCTTCTCTTGGAGAAGACCCAAATTCAGTTCCCAGCACCAACATAGTGACTCTCAGCCATTGGTAACTTCAGTTCCAAGAGTTCTGATGCCTTCTTAGCCCCACAGGTAGCAGGTACAACATACATGTGTATGTGCATTTGAGAAAACACCAGGGCAGACATTGTGACCATACCGTTAATCCCAGCACACAGGAAGCAGAGGCAAGCAGATCTCAGTGAGTTAAGGAACAAACAGCAAGGCCTACATAATGAGACCCTATCTTAAAAAGTGTATGTATATTTGTGTGTGTGTGTGTATGAAGTGTGTGTGTGTGCATAGTGATAGTGTATATGCAAATTTTCATAATTTTAAACTGTTCTTGCATACTTTGGGCTTTGTCGGCACTGGGACTGCACAGGGGTATGAGGCCTACTAGGCAGGCAGCTTGACCCAAGTTACATTCCCAGTAGGTTTTTTTTTTTTTGCTTTCTCCATTAAAAATAAAAATGACTTGAGAGAACTAGGTGACATGAATTATGTCAAATCCCTTTTACTTGTTTCCTGCATCACATGACTTTACTTCTTTAAATTTTCTGAAGGCACGAAGCATTAATGTAAAGACACAAGCTCTTTCTGGATACAGAGATAAGTTTAGTTTGGAGATCACAGGTCCGGTCATGCCTCACACTTTGCATTCTGTGACCATGCTACTCCGATCTTCACAGAGAGGGTCATTCTCTGCTGGACTGTATGCACATGAGCCAACTGCTGTATTCAATGTTGGCCTGTCACTGGATAAAGAACTGGATAGAGTAAGTACTCATATCCTGGATCCTCTTGCTGGGGTAAATGTCACTTCTTATGCCAAATTTGTATCAAGTTAGAAAACAAGTTAATTAATATCTACCCACATGCACATAAGATAAATTTTATGAATTTGGGCAATATTAAATATTTCCCAAACCTAAATAGTATTTACTGCACTTACAGCTGAAACTGAGTAATTCTTGCTTCCTTTATAGTTTATGGTAACACAATTTACCACAGCTATTATTTTCCTGTTTCTCATGTATGTGTATGTTACTTGGGATTTTGCATGTCTTTAAGCACACCAGTGAGGAAGTGCACTGGCTCACAGGCTGCTGCTCCTCCACCTCATTAACAGTCTTTTCATCAAAACCAGAAGGTCCTAACACAGCTAGTCTTGCTAGCTGGTCTCTGTGCTGCCTTCAGAGACAAGTACAGAGGCAAACCTTGTCTGCCCAACATTCATGTGGGTTCTAAATACCCCCAACTCTGGTTATCACAATTGTACAGCAAGTGCTTCAACACTAACCCATCTTCAAGCCTTACTTAGTTACTATTTTGTCTTTTTTAGACTTTTTTAAGATAGTTGTTAGCAGTCTTCCTTTAATTGGCCTGGTACCCCTCAAGTCTAATAGACTGGATAATTTAGGATTTTCATACTACTGAAACTTTTAGGATCATTTTCTAGACATGATTGAGTGACTGAGCCATTTATTTGCAAGTCTTTATGAGGATTATTAAAAGCTTGGTGTTCTGAACAGAAGAGATAGGTCAGTGGTTAAGAGAACTGACTGTTCTTCCAGAGGTCCGAGTTCAATTCCCAGCAACCACATGGTAGTTCACAACTATCTGTAATGGGATCTGATGCCCTCTTCTGGTGTGTCTGAGGACAGCTCTGATGTATTCGTATAAATCTTTTAAAAACTAAAACTTGGTGTTCAAGAACTAATGTGCTTTATGGATGTGGATTTGTGTTTCTGCAGAAAGTTGTTCCTAAGGACCTTGTTAACTGTGGGCTGCACCCTAAAACCCTGGAGCAGCTCAGTCAAATGCCAGTTCTGGGGAAGTCATCCTTACGAAATGTGGAAATGAGTGACTACATTTTAAATTGGAGATCCTGACCACCAAAGTAAGCCTAAAAGGAATCTGAGGAAAAAGCTTCCTAGCAAGGAAATTCAAGATTCGTAGGCCTCTGGCTTTTAAAGTTCATTTGGAAGAATATATTTTAAAATACTAAAGTGTTCCTAAACATTTTTATATTAACTTACTACATGCAATAGCATTAGGTTTTAAATCAACATTTTGATTTTATTATTTTCATGCATTTTCAGAGATGAAGATGCAAGGTGCTTCCTTTAAAAAACCTCAGATAATTCAAATAAGAATTCTATCCCTGTAACTTATTGTAACCTGAATAGAAAAGTCAAGTGTTTTATTAATGAGAAATTGAGATTACCTGTAGCAATTATTCCATTGAGACTAATGGTCAGAACAAAAGCATCTATATTGAGTTCTTTGAAGACATAGGGAAACCAGCATTTTTACTAATGATTTCTAGATCCTCTGTTCATAAGTATGTTCAGTCACATGTGTCAAGTCAGATGGTAGGGTATTTTGTACTTCATCTAATAAGTGTTGGGTGCTCAGTCATGTCAACTTACTATTTAGTATGTTTACAGGTAATTTGTGTTTGCATGTGTGTATAAAAATTCAGTATTTTTAAATAAACGTGCATAGAAATCACAAGAATTGGGTAAGAAAAATAGTGCTTAGTTATATGTGTTCCATGAAGCCAGAGAATAAGACACCACATTTATTCCAGAGAAGTTTGTATTTGGGCCTTAAGCTTTTGAAAATAAAGTTTAGAGACATAGCATATGAATACCACTGTAATACACATGAATATTCTATCAGACCCTAAAAAATTAACATAAACTTAAACTTTCTCAGTCAACAAAATAGCGGCTGGTTGCCAATTTTTATTAGATAAGTTGGTTACAGCGTTTTTTATTATTTACGTCTATCTAGGTGTAGCTGAAATTCAAAATGCACATCAAAGTAAAACTATATCACAACTCAAGCCATACTAAATATGTACTTGGCCTCTGAAGTAAAATTCTAGTTGGACTTCCGTTTTGACTTCCTTCTTATGACCCAAGTGGCTTTACTGGGAATGCAGGACTTAGTACTGATCAGGACACAACGTGTCACTGTCTTCTCATAATCTCTACAAAAAGGGGGAGATGGTGGCATTAGCCCTGTGGAACAGATCTTGCTTCATTACCCTAATAACACTGGCCCAGTATCTGTCCAGCAGAACCCATTGTGAAATAGTACAAGGTGCACAGCCCTTCACTGATTACAGGCAAGTGTTACAGCAGCCTAGCCGTAAGGAAGGGAAGTTACATCATAGTACAAAATACAGTATAAAAGCGTTATTTAACATTCCACACTGAATATTACTGATGCCCTCAAACAGTTGTTTTGATGTTAGCCACTTAAACAAATACATCACTAAGGTAAACAATATAAACATACCAAAACCCTGTATGGTTAAATACAATTTCCATGGTACAAAAACCAAAGCCTGGAGATGTTTGTACAGATTGCTTTTTACACAATGTCTTAAATTGTGAAATATTTACAACATTAGGGAGGAAATACATTGTGATGCAGAGTAAAGTTATCTGAAATGATTAATATAAAACCTCAATCTATCTACGTGAGGCACTCCTGAAGCAAGTGGCATTAGCCATGAGGTCCTTTGGTACAAGGCCCATTGCTTGAAGAACCACAGTAGCTGCTGTGGCTTTAGCATGCTTCTTATTAGGGCTGGCAAAGCTGGGCTGGTAAGCGCTTCCATTTATCAATACCTATTCAAGAAAAACATACAATTGGGCTGGTAAGGGCTTCCATTTCTCAACACCTATTCAAGAAAAACATACAATAAGAACAGCATCAAACTTCAATATCTGTTAGCTCTGTACTTTTTCACTAAATTCTAAAAATAACTCATAAATTACAAACCCCGTGTTACAGAAACTAATCTCAGCCCAGAAGCAGCAAATGATTTAAAAAAGGAAACTGCAAAATAAATGCAAGTCTCCATGCTTTTTTAAAAGCCCTAATAAAAGCATCCCCATAGTCCACTAGAAAATACATTTTGCCCAGGCCCCTCCCCTTTAACTTTGTACTCTTTTTATAAAATCCCATGTTACCCACACATCCATATCTGTGACCCACCCAAGAATATTAACACTGGTTGTACCACACTCATCCCTTAACCCTCTAACTTGAATATGTAATTAGTATGTAAGTTTATATTTACCCTAAAGAGGAAATGTTTACGATGGTCAGGGCCACTGTCATGGACCAAGAGAAATTCAGGTGGTTGCCACCTTCTCTTATTACAGATTTCCATCAAGGCAGACACTGGATGTTTGCCTGTAGAGAGAAAAACAACTAGTTATAAAAGATTTCCATCAACTTTGCAAGGAATTCCAAATTGAAGGTATGGGTAAAAACAAGAACAGTTAGTTTAACAGGGTTGCTCTCACCTGACAAGTCTTTCATTGCAGCAGAGAAGTTCCCAGACCGCTTTTGTGCTCTCTCTCCTACTGCAACAAGACCTTAAAAGAAGGGGAAAAAAGGGCAAATTTACTATTACCCCTCACTACTGAAACCTAAAAACCTATACCTTCAACTAAAATACTCAGGTTTATATTAAAACTGAATTACTCTGTTTTGCCACTTCGGCATACATATGTTTTCTTTATAATCATATACCTATGAAGAGACATTTAAGGGCCAGGGAAATAGCTCAGTCAACATAGCACTTGCATAAGGATCTGAGGCTGAGTTCAGAAAAGCCAGCTGTATTGGCATAGACTAATAACTCCAGCACTTGGGAGACAAGCAGGTGGGTCCCTGGGGCACACTGGTCAGCCAGCTTTTGGTGGGTGCCAGGCCAGTAGGACCCTGTTTCAAAAATGAAGGTGGATGATGCCTGAGGAATAACATGACATAAGCACATAGAAGTGTGACTGCTCAGAGGAGTGTCAGTTAACCGTCAGCATCTCACGGTTTTCTTTTTCAAAGTCTAAAAGGTGGTGGCTACTAATGACAAGTAACTTTATTGGTTCTAGAGGTTGTGAGATTCCAGAGGACCTTGGTTAGAGTCCATGCAACCACATGGCAGCTCACAACCACAGGGGATACAATGCCCTCTTCTGGGCTCTGTGGGCACCCACATATACAAACCATTTTTAAAAATAGACAATGGATTAGGAGAATGGTTTAATGAATAAATTTATCATCTTTTAAAATAAGGAGTAAAGCATATGGTCCCCCAAAACAAAAAGGAAGATAGATGAAACCCTCTATTACAGTTAGCACCTGCTGTCCTAACAAATTCCTAAGTTCTCATATAACACCTTCCCGAAAAAGGCCACTACACAGGAATAATGTCAACAGTCCTCTTCCCACTTTCCACGTGTCTTTAAACAGCAAACGTTCAGCCAATCCATTGTTATGAACACGCTAGAACATATACCTCTCAAACTGATTCTAGGATACAGCTGCTGTCTGGGAACCCATACCTACATTATGTTGAGTAATTTCAATGTGGATGTGCCCTAGAATTATAACACACTGAATGGATTCATGCTAAGTTTTTAAAAATCAGGCCTAAACTGTATGGTGGCACATGCCTATAATCCAAACTTTTGTGAAGGTTAAGACAGGAGAATTGGAAGTTCAAGGCCAACCTGGGCTACAGGATAAGTTACTTATTTCTCTTTGTAGCCATGGGTGTAGTGGAACTTTCAGTGTAGAACAAGCTCTCAAACATAAACATAAGAGATCTCCCTGCCTCTGCTGGGACCAAAGACATACACTACCACTCTCAGCCTCTATTTTAAATAACTAAGGGCTTAAACAAGTGAAATCAGATAACAGCCTATTGTGATTCCTCTTTGAATGCTACTAGCTGCCTGTGGTAACACCTTAGAAATAAAAATAAGCAAATAAACCAACAGTGATGATGCAGGCCTGAGACATGGCAGGAAGACTGCAAGACCTTGTCTCAGAAGACAACGAAACAAGCTGGAGAGATGGCTCGACTGTTAACAGGCAGAGGCTGTTCTTCCAGAGGACCTTGGTTAGAGTCCATGCAACCACATGGCAGCTCACAGCCATAGGGGATACAATGCCCTCTTCTGGGCTCTATGGGCACACACAAAGCACCCGAATATACTAACCATTTTTAAAAACAATGAATCAGGAGGATGGCTTAATGAGTAAAGGTGCTTGTCATATCATGCATGCACCCCCATACAATAAATAAATGTAGCAAGGAAAGATACAGCAAGCATATATAGTCTCCACTAAGAACAAATAAAGGTTCATTTTCTTAAAGTGATATGAAGATTTTCATAATAGTGACCAACACAAAGCAAGTTGTCTTTTAAAAGTTCAAACTAGTATGTTATCCATCTGTAGAAATAAGCTGATATGTGTGGGAAAATGTGTTAAAAGGTTTCACCAGCAAAGAGCTGTTCATTATTTGTGTATCCAATTCATGAGTTCATGGTCACAAAGACCAAAACTAAGGTTTAAAAAAAAAAAAAAAAAAGTAACAAGACTGCAAAGTATATATTGAAAAGTAGGAAGAATTTACCTTTTCGGTCTGTCTTAAAATCAACAAGGATGGGTTCCTTATTTCCTTCTTTGTTCTTTCCTAATCCTTCTCCTTCTCTCCAACCCATTTTTCTCATCAAAACAGCTCCCATTCCTCCAGTTACTGGGGCTGCTCTTAAGAACTGATCCTATCCAAAGAAAAAAGGTAAAATGCCTCCATGTTACAGTTAGAACTGAGATTCAGAGTTAATGGTAACTTAAGAAAAAGAAGTCTTACTTCTAGATCTGCAATAGCATTCAACTTAAGTTCTTCTATACTCAATATGTTCTAATTATAATTACCAACACTTTGAAAGTCAAATGGCAATTGTAACAGTAGCCCCTCGGTGCCCCCCTCCAACAACAACAACAACAACAACAAGAGCACTGCTGTTTTCGTCCACTATTTAGGTTCACTGGTATCTCTTCTTAGCTTGCAAAATAAAAAGAAGGCAATGTTAAAACAGTCAATATATTATCTCAGGTATACCTAATTTATGAATGAAGCCTAGACATTGTTTTAAAATAGCTTGGACACTGAAGGAAGTATACAGTTGTCATCCAGTTGTCTTCCCCATTCTATTATAAGGCAAATATCAATATTTTTACTTAGAAAATCCCTATGAAACAAAATAAATTTAAATGTAAATAAGTTGAAGATAAGCACATAAAATACCCTGTAAGTATACCAAGTTTGAATTCTTCTAAAACCTGGCTTGATGTTAAAAGGGTTTTAAGAAACTCCTTAAATGTTTACATACCTAGGCCTCGGTAGCAGCAGTGTTGTGAATAGTACGGCTGGCACTGACCGGGGCAAGAAGACAGCTACAAGGATTTGGCCCTGAAACAAGTTTCCATACAGAGGGGTGAAAGTTCACAGGTTATTCTGTGAACAATCATCTCTCTTGTATCCAACCCACTGAACCATAATTTCCATCAAAGCAGCAAACCACTTAATGTCCTAAGCTGCACAACTGTGTGCACGGTCAGCAGTCGGTCATCTCCAGTTAAGGAATGTCCAGTGCCTCCTTTTAAAAATAGTATCAATGCACGATCTACCAGTGATGAATTCTGCTGTTGACCTATGTGTGTTTGGTCTTGTCTCTTTCTAATTGAAACATCTCTGAACCATGTTTTCTTTCCAATCATTTCAGCATTTTAGGTTAATGCTCTCAGCCGAATACATAGCCAGTCATTACAAAATCAGAGTCAAATGTTTTGGTAGCTCAGCAAGCAAGTATGCACTATTTTTCCTTCTATCAGTAAGCTAATACTAAACAATTACATTTTTTACAGAACAGTAAAATACATACACTGTTTCCCAGCTTTGTATTTAAAGGTTGGGGAGAAAACATGCCAATGACATGTGACTAGACATTAAGTTCAACAAGGTGCTCTGATGGAAGGAGGCAGCTGTAGAGGTAAAAACACACCCCTGGTTCAGTTCCTTATTTGGTGCAGGCCATGCATTGTGGATGTATAAAGAGAAAAGTTAGCTGATACTTGGATATCAACTGCCTGGATGCTACACACCTAGAATGACTTCACTTACTTCCAGGTTCATCTCCCTCTCTTTTCCAGGAAACACTCCTAAAAAAAAGGGCAACTGTACAGACAGAGTACAATATAAATCCCCAATTAACCCCATTTTCCAGTTGTGTTTCTGTTTGCTCTTATCTTCGCATCCCTCTATCCCCAGTCTAAAAACATATCTTCATCTAATGAGATCACACAATAACCAACAATTATTATGAAATCAAGTCCTAGGTCATTTGAGAAGATAAAGGTCCTTTAAAACCAATTACTTTTTTAATGTTTTACTAATAAATGAGTATACTGATGAAATATTTCTCTTAATATAAAAGTATTCTAAAACAAACTAAAGAATACAGAGGTGTTAGTTGGCATTCCCTTTTTTTTTTTTTTTTTTTTTTTAAAAACACAATGACAGTGCTGGTCCAAGAAAAAGCCAAATGACCCTTTCAATATCTCCTGAATATGGTTAATGGGTATAAACAATACTTATGGTAGATAGCAATGAAAGTATTGCCTAGTAACTTCTAAATGTACTGGTCTATCTTAATAAAATAACGCTCCTCTGGCTTTCATTAAGCAGATATTCTTCAGTACATACAAATTGTTTTCTTTTTAGTGCTAATTTCTTCTGTAATGTAAAGCTTGGTCTGATGAACACATAATTTATCAAAATGATTTGCTTCTCAGATTATATTCTATACAAAATGTAAAGCAAAATCATTTTAAAGGTTCTAGTAAACATTAACTACTTATAAACTAAAAATGAGCAAAAATATATTTGGGACAACGTATGTAGGGAGCCACTTGTGAAGACTCACTCACCTCGGAAACTCACGTTTACCTCCTCTCTATCTATAGAAGCACATTAACAGCACATTTACAGTGAAAGCCCTCCAGAAGCTTCTTTGTACCTAGCAATGTGCATCAACTATTATGTGTATAAATACTGAAAAAACTTCCTGTCTAACTTCCTGTAATCCTTAACACTCAGCTTCCAGACCAGATGGATGAAGGAGGCCTCAATACAGGGCTCTGTGGCAGGAAACTTGCTCACTGTCACCTAAATCGACGTCCCAGGTTTTAAATCCAATATCACAAAAAAAAAAGTAAACATGTAATTAATTCTTCCTACTTTTCAACTATCATTTTCATAATTTATACAAGGTATTAGTGTATAAAATAAATCCAATTATTATTATTATTCCTTTTTTTTTCCAAAACCAATCCCTAGGTACATACTCGTGCAACTATTTCTTAAGGGGAAAACCAGGCAAGCACAATGAGGATGATGCCTTATATTAATCTGTTAATAAGAGAATCACAGGTAATGCTTCTGCTATGAAACTGTTATGTTATTAAATATCCAAAGCAGCCAAAACTTTGTTTTTGAGAACTTGAGCACATCTGATAGCACTCACTCCAGTTCTATCAACAGTCAGTGCCTTCCTTCCCTTCTGCACTCTCTGAGGCAATCGTAAGAACCTGTCTCCAGCCACTTGACAATTGGGAGACACAAAGTCCAAGGAATTACTTGCCCACGATCACACAAGGAGTCAGGAGTACCGCAGGACAAAGAAACCTTCCCAATCCAAGAGACCACGCAGCCTCCCAGTTTCCTGAAACAAATTTCCCATCACCCATCCAACCAAACCACAGCCCTTCAACAGCCTTGTTTTTTCAAAAAACCCTTTTCTAACCACCTAAGACTCCCCCAACAATGAGGTAGCCGTAGGTGGAGTTGACCAATCCCACTGCAGGAGTCTGAGACCAGGTGCACCTACATCTTCGCAGCATGAGATGTCCGTCCTCTCCCTTGATTTTAGGTCTTACATATCCTGTTTTTTTCATGAAGTCAGTGGTTCTCAAATTGAGCCTGTGGATCACCAGAGGCTACCAGGACCTAAATGGTGGTCCACAGATAGTTATCTCCAGCCCATCCCACCCTGTCACCCTCCCTTCACAACTGCCCACCCCACATTCCAGCCACCCTCCCGCCCCAGCCTCTCAGCCCCATGGCAAGGTTACCACATGCAGCACTAATTAGGGCCTCCCAACCACTTGTGTATCTAATAGCTGACCACCATCTAGGGACCTGGGGCTAGACAGCATAAGAGGCAGGAGCAAAGGCATTTATAAGCGGGTGCAGGCACTATGAGAGGACAAGGACAGAGGAATGGAATATTAGGGTGGCAAAGGGTTCTTGGGGATAGTGATCCACCAAAACTAAACCTGTAATAAAGTATCCCATGAGGAAAAGTTTTGAGAACCACTGCTCTGAAATGATTAGGTTAGTAGTCCAACAGGAACTGTGGAATATTCTGAACAGCACCTGGTACAGTTAGCATTCAAAACAGTTAAGTAAAACCACCCCCACCAAAACCAACAGCAAAAAAATAAAAAAGAACAACCTCCAGATATAAAGTGAGTGGCTTTTCAGCCATATTTGTACATTTGGCATTGACTGTGTCAGGATCTCAGCCCATCTTCAGTGTCCATCCTGGAGCATATACATAGTAGATTTACTCAGGAACTCAGGTTAGTCACTTGCCTCTGCGTTTCTAATGTATTATTATAAAGAAACAAACAAACAAAAAAACAACTTAGCTTTGTATTTTGTGACAGTTTGTGTACCTTTTTAATCCAGGCTTGGGCACCAGTATTAGCCAGCTGTTCCTGTGTCAGGACTTGTACTCCCGTACTTCCTGTGAACTGCCCAGGGATAGAGTTCAACTGAGCCCAGGCGTCAATCTGAAGAAAAAGGAGTCATCTTCATTAAGTAAAATTACCGAACTGATCAAAGTGCCACACTGGTAACACTTTAGAGGAAAAATGGCTTTGGTACCTAAAATGGCCAAATAATGATATATTTAAAGTTTGAAGTTTTTCTAACTCTTCCAAATATGCTTTACTGCATTCCATGAAATTCACTAATGCATCTGAAGATATTCGATGCATCTCCAACTAAAAATTATCACTGTAACACTCGTTCTTTAAAATAACAGATAGATGGAAAAATGCTCTCATGGCCACAGCTCTGTCTTTGCCATCTGACCTATCATACATAGATAGTAGTCAAAGGAATGCTAAGAGCGTCTAGATCTCTGACTGCTCCTATGGGATGACACTCTGTACCTATCCATGGCATAACATAAATGATCAACAGAAAACTTTTTTTATAAAGTAGACATTACAACACCTAGTGTGTAATACAATCAAGTACCATTCATATTGCATTTAATGCATACCTAGTATTGCAAGTTCACTTTGCTGAAAATGGAAAATAATAGTTATACCTCATGGAGTTGTGGGCATTCTATGCGCACGTAAGACTGTAAAGTCTAGCTATAGTATATTATGCGCATTTTCTTAGTGATTAGGTCAAGTCATTTTGTAAGTTACTAAGAACAAAGTGTAACAAGTATAAAATATAAAACAGCATATGTAAACTCTGTGTCTCCAGTCCCCGCTTATACACCCTGGAATGGTGTTAGTGAAATTCGCACTTAGCTACATACCCGTTCTTGAGCTCGATTTAACATACTCATGGCTTCAAGGTCAAATGCATTCTCACTGAGTCTCTTCTGAGCAAGTGCCCGTTCACTCATTGCTGTTGAAATGTCCACAGGCTAAGAAAGAAAACATAGATAATTATCCCACATTACCACAGTACCCTAATTCTCTCAGGTGCTTCTATAGCTTTAAATGCTACATGTAAAAATAAATAAACGATAGTCTATATATTAAGATTCTTGGAAAATGAGAAGATTCTCAAAAGGCAAAGAGGGCACTCCTGGAAAATAGAAGACAATTAAGGTAAGTTAGTTATCAAGTATTCAGAGGCAAAACTAAATTCTGACTGATTTCATCAGTATATTTTCTACAATATCAAACTGTAACTGTTGAGTTTCATTAAACTTAGAATTTATAGTCTGTACTAACAAGCCACTTCATTTAAGATGGTAGTTTTAACTTTTCTAATTCATCATCCTCTATTTGATAATTACTGTAACTTCCAGAGTCGTGAGCAAGTCTGTGTTACGATAGGCAAACAGATAAGCATGAAAATCTGGATGGCTCTTTACTCATCACCATGTTTCACAAGAGCAAAGTTGGGCATGGATATGCTTTGGTCCTGAGAACCCAAGCTCGATAGACATTCAGTATATAGCTATTTTGAATTTACAAACACTTATGACCGTAATGTACAAATAACGCTGATTTTTTAAAAGTGTTTAAGTCCTCTCCCAAAATACTATCAGTCTAGCTCTTAAAACTGAGGCGAAGGCTGAGATGTAGTTCAGTGGTCAAGTAGATCATCAGCATCAGTTTCTTTATAAAATGGAAACAAAGCCCTTGTGCTAAGCAGATGTCATTTTAACTTTTTAAAGCCATCCTTAAAGGAAAATTTTTAGCTGTCAGATTTGTTAAGGGCTTAACCACAGAACAAAAACCTTGTGAATTACTTGAGTTTTGTTTATGACACAAACTGAGTTATATCAACACACTATTTTTTCTTCTAATATCATTTAACCTAAGAGTGTTTCCCAGTTATTTCACATAACTTTTTATAAAATATTATCTGATACAAGGATTTACTTTTCTTCACATATAAAAATTCAGTAGTAGATTCTACATGCAAATTACAAATAAATCTGTAAGGTAGCTTTTTTTTTAAGGAGAAGGTGATGTAATACTGTATACTGTATATAATTCCTAGAAAAATAAATCTACATAGGACTAAGAATAATATTTTATGTATAGGACTAAGTGTCCTTTTTTCCAATTTTAGATTCCCTTACATAGTATTCTGTTATCTTAACTGAAATTATCTGAGACTCCTTTGACTAAGTCATTTTTCTACAAAGTATACTTCTCTGGCATAAAATGCATAAAATTCCCATAATTTGTGCTTATTAGACTATTTACTTCGAATGAATGCTCTTACTTGCTTAGTTAACAGTAAATTATTTTTTAAAGCCTATATAAAGACAACCTATGTGTAATCACACCAACACACTGTATTCACCTTCTGTGTTTACTGTGAGTTGATTTAATTCTTGGGACTCAAATCTGTTCCATGTAATTCCTGGGTCTTTCAATGAATATAGTTATTTCAGACCACAATTTATGTTTCCTAGGACTACCTGAGATGTCACCTAAAGTGTCAAGTGGAGTTATCCCACCAAACCGCCAAATGAGACATGGACCATCTCACAGCCTTCTTAGACTTGCTTTGGTTTCAAAGTACTCTGCAGCGGTAGGGTGTTAGGGCACAGGGAACTAAAATCACTGGGGAAAGTGTGCTCACTCCAATCAGACCTTCCAACTTCCAAATATAAGCCATAAAAAAAAAAAAAAAAAAAAAATGCATTTAGCTCCAAAAACTAGATATTCTCAAGTTTAAAAAAAAAAAAAAAGAAAACTAATAATCCATCCTTCATAGGCATATTTACCTATGATATTTATTATATTACATTGAGAAATAACCTAAATACTTCTAGTAAGTTTCAAATTTACATTTCATTGTAAAAAGCATGTTTAATGTAATAACCGTAATGTTTAAATTACAACTATTTCCTAATACACTACATTTATTCAACAGGCTTAGCAAATAAAGCAGCAAGTTCATATCAGAATTTTACTTAATTTCCTAATTTACTGTGAAAATATATTCAGATTGAGAGACTCGTCTTAGGTTGAGAGTACAGCTCAGCAACAGAGCGCTGTCCCAGCCCTGCGTCTCTAGCACCGTAAAAGATGGGGGATGCTTTTAAGATCTACAAAAATTTTACCCAGCTTTTCAAGGCAATCCATATTATATTCTAAAACATAAAGGACTAACCGAGGTCCCCAAACCAAATGTTACATAGCCTAATTAAAACACATAAAATACAAGAACTAGCTGGGCATAGTGGCACACACCTTTAATCCCAACACTTAGGAAGCAGATCTGTCTGGCTTTGAGGAGAGCCTGGTCTACATATAGAGTTCAGGCCAGCCAAAGCTATGTAGAGACCCTGTCTTAGAAAACAAAAACAAAAAAGTCCACACAGCTAATTTGGGGAAATTAATGGCTGATGATTGCTACATTGAAAAAAGTTTTAAAATCTCAACCAGCCTATTAAACAAACATGAAAAATGTCCCAAGATAAAGCCCTTCTACAAACTAAGAGATTTAAAAAAAAAATCTGTGAGACATTTGTCACATTACCACACTTTATGTTCCCACTGGTAGATGAGCAGGTCATCTTGCTTCCCAACGTGTAAGATGCACATCTGTAAAGTAACTATCTGATGGCACTACGTAGGTACGGCAACAAAAACACTCAATTCTCCCTTTGTGTTAATACACAATCCCATTTCTTTGATCTTTTTCTAAAGCAGGGTGCAGATCCTCTAAAACCTGCCAATATTATCACGTTATCCAGTTTTATGTCCCATCATCACATCCATGTAAGGCCCCTTTACAGGTGTACTTTAACCTCTCCATTCACTTTATTCGCCCCTCTCATTAAGCCCAGTGACTTTTAGAAACAACAAAGGTGTACTGTAAGAATTTCACAGATGTCAGTGACTGATAAGGGAGCAAAGGTTAAAAGTTAAGTGTGACAGGACACACTACATTTTCTACACAGGTGACTGCAGGTACCTCAAAGAGTATAAAAGAAAATCTTAACAAAATACCTAAAGAAAAAAAACCTCTAACATATAAAGCATTTAAAATACTTAACAAAATTATTAAAATGCACCAGTTATATAAGATACTGTCAACTTCAAAATGAAAAGGCACATCAACATAAAACATCCCTAAGTCATTGTTTTTTTAATGAATCATGAATATTTTTATTATTCAAAATCTTATAGCATTGAGTTTATCTAAATGAATTAATATTTTTCTCCTAAGTGCTTCAGAGAAATTCAGATAACAACTTATAAAAATCTAAAGAAAAAAAAGAGAGAGAGAGAGAGAGAAGGCTACACATCGTTCTGGAGTGTCTCAATTCAAGAGCCTGTCTGTACTCCAGATGCAGTTAGTTTTCTTCCTTGTCCAAGATGTCACCGTTGATAAACTTCATGAACTAGGAGTCTCCACTTTCAAGAGAATTTTAGCTAATAGGATGTAGATATGATCCAATAATACAAACCTGACAAACTGCTTGAGACAGAAATGTTAACATCTGAGCAATAACTACAGTTGGGTGGCTATAAAGCAATGCATGTGTAAATCCCACATCAGTAGTTCTGAGCAGTCAGAGTCCTCCACGTGTGCGTCTGCACTGCTCTAGTCCTCTCATCAGTAACCCTGTGCTAACCCTGTTAAGGAGCTGCCCCTGAAGACTATTCTTCTAGTACTTTCCACTTTCTTGTTTGTAACTCAGACTCACACAAATCTGTCAAAAGTTCTGTAGTCAGTCCTCACTGAGGATGCTGCTGGCCGGTCTCTGGGAGACGGTGCTATGGCAGAAGGATCTGATGAGTTGTTTTTCACAACATGGCTTTACAGTTTCGTCCATGTCTATCGCTCACATCAGCACAATCATGTCCAAGACAGTTGTGGGATTAGGAATTACACGGACAACTTAGCCCTTGTGAAGATAAAATTCTGTAATCTTTGCTGAAATGTTTTATGGTCAAGACTGATGAACCATAAGCTTCAATTATACTTATTAAAACAAAAAAGACCGATTTAAAAAAAAACAAAACTACCTTGCAATTAAAAAAATATATTACTCAAACAAAACAAAACAAACAAACAAACAAAAAAAAACCCAACTCATTGGAAGCCCTACTAAAATCAGAAGGGTCATTGCTCCCAGAACACGTCAACCTAAGTCTCCACTGGTTCTACAAAACTAGTACACTTACATGGTAACTAAGTAACAACTGAGTATTATCATTTGTCAGCTTTTCTCTGGCGCCTTTAACAGTTAACGAAATGCAGATTTGAAAGCAAATCAATCTTGTCCCTTGGTTCTTACAAAGTTGGGATTCTTTTCATTACAGCTGCAGTTAATTCTGATACTCCATGTCTAAATCTGAATTAGTAGCTCAAGAGAGCTCACCCTGCACTCCTCTTTCAAGACATCATCTGAGCACGGGTAGAGCTTTCCTTTTGTTCTGTGTCACCATCCTCTCTGAACACTGACTTCTGATGGGAAATAAGGCTAAAGCATCACTTAGTGTTGAGAATGAAGATGGCAGTCATAAATTATAATACTTTTTCTTGGTCAAAAAGTATAATCAACATGTACTACGCACTTTCCCCATGATTCAACAGTTATAATTTTCTCAGGAAAATCTCTAAGAATTCCACAGTATTTCTAAGTCTTTGCTATACAGGAGATTCTTGTCTAACTATGTTCTTTCCAACTGTTTCAAATGCTTCATCTGTAATAAATTACTAAAGCGCATGTCCAGGACATCTAAATCTGTACAGCCCTCACCTGGTTTATATCTGGCTAGCACAAGAAGATTAAGTCAGCTGTAAATGTCGGTTAGCTTTCTCTCCTGAGATGTGACAGGAGCCTGATTTGGGGATTAGTAAATGAGCACTGAACTTGTAAAAAGCACTGTCCAAACCAGCTTCTCTCCTCCTCACTGGTGCTGGTGTAACATGCTTCTGTTACTGAACTCCATGTGAATACCGACCATCACCTTTAAGTAAGTTAGCTGCACTGGCACTCATGTTCAACATTATTATATAGAACTGTTCCCATTCAAAATGCCGCAGGTCAAAAAAACACAGTGAAAATGTCGCCTTTGAATTTCTCTGGGGAAAAGTACTGCATGAAAAAGTTTGATTTGAGTTCTGTTTACTTTGATTCATAAGATTTCTTTGTAGAATTGCAAGTGTTTACTGGAAAATGTTTATGGCCAATGTAGGGAACCTCAAGTGAAGAGTAGAGGTCTCTCAGACCTACATATCCCAGAACTGCAAGAAAAAGGCGTCCATAAGGGCGTCAGGTATCTAAGTCCAATCCTTAGACGAATGTCAAGGCTTTGGAAGCCATGGGCAAGGTGACGGCTGCTAGTCTCTAACTCCCACCGCCCCTACTCAGTCTCCACCCTTCCCAATCCCCAAGCGTGATTTTGCACAACAAGTTAAATAAAAGTAAACTGTTTATTAAAAGACACAGCAAAGATACAGATACAGAGATACATACAAAGATACAGATATATATATATATTTACATATATATACAGGTTTGCTGTCCTCATGTGCACTGTATTTATTAGCAGCACAGTACTTAATCAGGCGGCATTTTAATGGGGTTGTTTTGACATTTGGCATTGTTACTGTGTCATTTTTGACAAGATACAACTATTGCCTTGAGAAATTTCAATATATAAATTCCACTCCTCCAACTTTTAATAGTAGCAAAGAGGGGAAGGAGAAGGGAATGGAGAACCAAGGCTGAACACGAGGTTAAACACAAGAATTCGAAAGGGCTAAGGTAGCACAAGGGAGGAACTTACTGAAAACCCAGAAAAATGGGAAGACATCACCACACAAGGGCGATGGGCTATGTACCCAAGATGTTCACATCAGCCTAAAATGACTCTTCCAATGCAGTTCTTGTGTTGAACCTGAGCATCTGCCTTCTCTCCCCTCAATCCCTCCACCCAATAAACTTGCTACCACCAAAATCTAGAGCTATAGAGCCTTGAAGCAAAACGGGAAGCTAAATAGTTGTACCTTGGGCTACCTTCCCACAAGTGCATGGAGGGCCCAATGTTGGGTAGGGATGTGATAACACTTTTCTCTGCAATTCGATGCTTTTCACTTTGTGGCTTCGTTCCACAAAGTGAATTGCATCGAGTTACTGTCAAATGAGAAGCTGCGGGTTGTTTCATCTGTCGTTTAACCCGGCCCTGCCGTTTAACCCGGCCCTAAGAAGAGTGAAACAGAATCCAAATCAGATATAAAATAACAATAAAATGAAAGATTCAGATATCAAAACAAACATGTGCTGTTCCTTCTACTTACCTCTGAGGGCAAGCTGCTGCTGAAAACATTGTCATCATCTTTGCTTTCTTCACCATTCTTCTCCACTGGAACCCACTCTCCATAAACACTATCTGCTTCCTTTTTCCGATGTTGAGACCCAGATGACACAGGAAACTCCTTTGTTAATGTTACTTGGCTTTTTGGTGGCGTTGGCTTTGCTGCAGCAATCTGAAATATAGTATTTAATTAGAGTGCATTGTAATAGACACCATCTATAGATGGTTTCTAAAGAATTTCAATGCAGTCTAAAGGAGAGGCTCCTTCTAGTTTGTCAGTGCCAGAAGTTGAACCTACAGCCTCACACATCCTAGACACGCATACCACTACAGAACAATTCTCCCAGCCCTACGTTCAGGAGACGCTGCCACTATTCATCACAACAGTTAAACTCCACATGGGTTTTCAAACAGTCCCACAAGGCGTGCTGCTTCATCAGTCCATAGCACTTTACTAATACTCACATTCAAATTGAAAAAAATGGGCTTGGGTTCACTGAGTTTAAAGGGATGATGATAAAAAGGAGGTTCTTCTTCCTCTTCATCCGAAACGTGAGGTTTATTCACTATTACATCATCATCTTCTTTACTCTGTGCAATCTGTTTGCATTTCTTTAAAGTAAAAACAAACAAAAGATGAATATGGTTTACAAAAACGGGATGTATTTTTCAAAGTAATATAAGATCAATTTTAAGTAATCAACATTTATGGTAGCTTATAAAACCATAATTTAGAACATTAGCTATTATTTAAACACACACTGGCTGCTCAGTCAGTCAACAACATTTATTGAGCACCTACTATGTGCAGAGCACTGTACTGGGCACTGTCTTGGGAAAAAATAAAAAGAAAGAAAAGAAAAAAAGAGAGAAAAGAAAAAAGAAAGGAAAAAAATAAGATAAAATAAAGGGAAAGACATGGTCCCTGCTCCAAAGGAGCTTACAATCTAATACGAGACAAAAGTACATACACATGAAGTAATTGAAGAACCTTTTTACAGAGCAACACAGTAACAAGTGCAAACTGATATAATACAAACGGTACATAAGTGCTAAAAGAACAAAGGCTTAAGAGAATATTCAGGCAGGGTTTAAGGATCAAAGAATATTCCTTCAGGAGTTCTAAGCAAAATTCCCACAGTAAAGAACAAGAAATAGGAAGGAAAGGGAAGTCATCTTGGTCAGGTGGTGGTAAGCAGGTTGGGAGAGACTTGTCAGAGGGACGAGAACGCTGAAGATGAGGCAAACAACAGCAAACGCTAAGCAGTCCTAGTTTTAGATAAAGAGCTTGCATTTGGTAAGTAAGCAATAGAGGCTTTTTGCTAGGTCTTTTTAAGTTATAATTCATAGTATAATGAATCAAAGTGAAGAAACAAATTAAGAAACTTTGTAATCCCCAAATGTACGGTAAAGATTTTAAACACTTGTAGCAGGGTAAATAGTAACATTCTCTCTCCATAAATGTTTTTTAAAATTTATTTCAGGACTGTAACTTAAGAATGGAAAATAAGGCATGATGGAGAGGGCGCAATTGATGCAGTCCAACACACAAAGTCAATTCCATCCTCAGAAGCAAAGGACAGATTCCATTTATAAAAAGGTTAAGAGTAAATTTTAGTAGACCTGTCTATACAAGCAGAATTTATCACATCTATTATCAATTGAAAATATTACAATAGAATTAAAAAGCTCAATTAGCCAAAAACACAAGAGTGTATCAAGCATGTAACCAATGGGAACAGAATATGTTGACAGTGGCAGGCTGGCATAAGGCTAGCCAAGAACAAGTTTCAGTATATGAAACAGTGTGTTATTTCTGGATCCTAGCAGCAACGTTTCAGCGACTTCCCCCACACACACACAAAAAAATATTAAAGTAAAACAAAGCTTCCCCCAAAAGCCTCAATTTCAAAAGATCAAATTTTTAAAAACAAAAATAAGTATATTTAAAATATGTTACTGCCAAAACCCGAACCGCAGGAAGAACTGATAATGGCCGGCCATTATCGCCAATGGCTGGTACCAAACAGCCAAAACCCGAAATGTTGATGCGAAAGAAGTTCCTTTCAGGCAATGGCCAGCTATTCTCATTAATTTCCAAGCTCCGGTGGCAAAAGATCATTTCTGAAGATTGTCTGTGTCTTTGCGTATATGCAGTACACTCTTGGCGATCAGTGAACACGTCGTGAATGGAAACGAAACTGTAGGCGAGCTTCTGCGTGTTGCTCACTCAACACCTCCTCCATTCAAACGAACCGTTCCACTCCTCAGTCAGTTTGGCTTCTAAAACTGGAAAGCAAAAGTAATGGGAAGTAACTTTTTAGCTAGCGGAGCTTAGCCATCCCGGATAATGGCCTGCTAAACAGAGCTTCTGCCGCTGCCACATCTGTATTTCGGGTTTTGGGCACTCGGTGCCAGCCATTATCAGTTCAGCCCACAATTCAGGTTTTGGCACGCTCCAGAGTCAACATCCATGGAAAAATCCATTTAAGAATGGAAACAAATTCTGTCTAGCTTACCTCAGTTAGTTCTTCTATGGTAGCTCCTCCAGACTTTTTAGCAACTTTCTCTTCTATTGTAGGTGGAGGTGCAGGCTTTAGGTTTGGTGGTAAAGGAACACCAGCCTTAGCACACATGGCAGCTGCATTAGCTTTGGCTATTTCAAGTAACTGAGCCTTATCTGTAAGAGGAAAAATACAGGAAGCAGTTTTCCTAAAAGCTATATACACATTTTAGTTCTGTCAACAGTATGATATACAGTGACATTAAAGGCCCCCAGTCTGAGACATGATTCAGGTGAATGGGTCCTTTTCAACAATTAACACTATGTTTCCAATTCAAATGTTACACACAATAGCTTACTGTGAATTTATGATCATCAACTAACCACAAATTATAAGGCACAAGTTTGCCAAAAGCAATGTTATTTCCTAAAATTAGCATGACTTAAACCATTCTCATTTTCATACTAGGTATGCAGTTCAGTTGAAGAATGCGTACCAAACATGTATAGGCCCAGCCCTGGGTTCAACCCTCAGCATTCTATAAAACTGCTATCCCCCTAGCACTTGGGAGGTGGAGGCAGAAGTATCAGAAGTTTAAGGTCAACCTCAACTTACATAGTGGGCTATAAAAGCTAGTCTTTGTCTTAGACAAACCTCATTATAATCTGAAAACAACTTAATCCCTTGTTAAGCTCAAGTGTCATCTCTTTCAACAAGCCTTCACTGAGTAAGAATTATTATTCCTCTCCATTGTGTAAACATGACCCCTACACTATTACTAAGGCAATTACCACATTCTATTCTCCTAAGTATTATCCTTTGGTAAAAGGAATGCATTCTACCAACTTCCTACACTAACTTAAAATCAGTGAGAATTTCCTACTATTTCTCTGTTCTGAGAAGAGACATCAGAAAACTCTTGCTAAACTGAATACAAATTCTACTACCTTCACTGTCTTTACAAACCAAGAATGTCCTATCTATTGGAAATAGGATAAAATACCCAGCAGGTAAAAATACTTCAAGTTTTAATAAGAAAAAACATTTATTTTTATAGACAACAGATTATCACTTCATTAAAAAGGTTGCATCATTAATTCAGTTAACTCCCTAGACACAAAAGTTCTTAATTTCAATAACCTATGAAATCCATCTACCAACCCTAGACTGCCACCTTAAGATAGGCTGGCTAAAGTCAGGCATGGTGGCTCAGTCTGAAAGCCCTGCCATCAGGAATCTGAGGAAAGAAAATAACCACTTTGGGCTGGCTACACAGTTAAGTTCCAGGCCAACATAAACTACAGACTAAGGCCCTGTCTCAGAAAAAGAAAAGAAAATAGAAAAGAAAAGAGAAGAAAAGAAAGGGAAGACAGAAAAGAGACCCCCTCCAATAAAAATTACTAAATAAGAATTCTGCTTATTTGCAAGGTCATGTGTTGAAATGAAATACACACAACACACAATGATCTGACTTGTAAGGTTTCTCCATCTACTTAAGGCAAAATACCCAGTACATCAAGACTCTGACACATTCCCCACAGCAGGTCTTTTTTACTTTTTAAGTGCACTTCCCCCTTTTTTCTAAACATAATCTAATGATCTTTAAATCAATAACCCAAAATATTGCTTTTGACTCAAGATCAGAAATTAAGCTTAAATCATGCCCTATTACAATGTAAAGCATGACTCACCCAAATCTGTTAGACGTTTGGGTGATCTGCCTCTTTCAGAAGACCTGGATCTTTTCCGACGAATGGGAGATCTACTAAACCTTCTTCTCAAAGGTGTTCTTGATCGCCTTAATCTGACTGGTGATATACTGAAGCTTCGTCTTCTTACCACAGACCTTGATCTTCTCCTGCGGCTGGGGGTTCGGCTCCTGCGGCTGGGGGTTCGGCTCCTGCGGCTAGGGGTTCGGCTCCTGCGGCTGGGGGTTCGGCTCCTGCGGCTGGGGGTTCGGCTCCTGCGGCTGGGGGTTCGGCTCCTGCGGCTTGGGGAGATGCTGAAACTTCTCCTTCTACCAACAGATCTAGACCGTCTCCTCCGACTAGGAGTGTGACTCCTACTCCGGCGACTAGGAGTTCGACTCCGAGCTCGAACTGTTTTCCGGTTGTCTCGGGAGCTTGATCTTTTCCTTTTCCTTTCCCTGGACTTGGATCTATGCTTTGGAGATCTTTTGCGTTTCTCTTTTGATACAGACCGTCTTCCTCTAGACTTAGATCTTGATCTGCTACTCCTCCTCCTGCGTCTTGAACGTGACCGTGAACGTGTTTGAGAACGATGAGACTTGGACTTAGATGATCTCTTCCTTGCTCTAGAACGAGACTCACTAGTACGCTTACGTGACTTATGTTCAGAAGACTTGGAACGCTTACTCCGTGACCTTAAGGAAGAGTCCCTTTTCTTCTCCTTCTCACCTTTGTCACGGTTTTTATTTTTCTTGCTTTTTTCATGTGTGTCTTTAACTTTTACAAAAATTTCATAATCATCCTTTTCCTCTGAAGATGACTCTGAAGCTCTTTCTGGTATACTAATTACAACTGGACTGGCAGCTGACTTGTCACGTTCAACCTCACTAGCAAGTAAAGGTCCTTCAATGCCAGCTCTAAGGCTTGTAAGACGCTCCATGTCCTTAGGAAGTAATGGTCTCACTAAGTCAGCTTCATTAATTTCATCAATGCTGGCAGAATATCCTGAATCGGGAACGATTTCTTTATTGGGAAGAGGTACTTCTGTATCTTCACTGCTTTCTTTAGGGCTAAGAGCCACTGCCACTGTCTGGTCACTCTCTTTTATAGGTAATGAGTCTTCCACATCCTTACAAACAAGATTAGTTGATGGCAAATCAAGATGAATGTCTTTAGCAGGCAAAGGTCCCTCTATGTCTGCTTCACTGCCACCACTGGGGCTAGTCGAAATTACCATGTCATGTTCAGTATCCTGAGTAGTTCCAGATACTTCAACATCATATTTACTCTCTGAAATGGGTACAGACACTGAGACAAATTCAAACCCCTTACTAGTTCCCACTGTATCTAATTCCAGAGCAAGCTGAGAAGACAGACTTCTTCCTACATCAGCTTCACTAACAGGAGGACAGGTATCCAATTCTGTCATTTCTTTAGACTCACTAATAGGCAAAGTTTTCTCTTCACTTGTTTCACCAATAGGACCAATAGAAGTAGCACACACTGTATTATGCTCTGCATCTTTTGCAATTAAATGACTGTTTACAGTAAGGTCTGCATTTCTATCATATTCATTTTCATACAAGTCACTTTTCAAGTGTCCTCCATCATGTGGCTCTTCACCTGGATGCAACAGAGTCTCCTGCATGCCAACCTCTGGCCCAAGATTTTCATCACCAGAAAGTAAATTCATTCCTTTCATAATCTGTGATGACATAACACTAGATTCCACTATTACTGATGAAGACTCTACAGCCATCTCAGGTGATGTTATTTGAGTGTGCTCTGAGACTATGACAGCAGGTTCTGAAACTGCCACAGTGGGTTCCTGGACAGGAACACATGGTTCTGAAACAATCATAACAGGCTGAAGGACTGATACTGCTGGTTCCAAGATAGGCACAGAAGGCTCCAGGGAAGAAACACCTGACACTGCAGTGGTAGTATGTTCTGGGTCAGCCAAAGGTGGAAGCTCTGGGACAGCCATAGGAGGTTCTGAGACAGATAAGGAGCAAAGTTCTGGAGTAGTCATGGCAGGAGGCTCTGGAGCAGCCACAGGAGGTTCTGGGACAACCACAGTGGGAGGTTCTGGGACAGCCATAATGGGAGGCTCTGGGTCAGCCACAGCAGGAAGTTCTGGGACAGCAACAACAGGAGATTCTGTGGTAGTCATAGTGGAAAGTGCTGGGGCAGCCATGGATGGGAGCTCTAGACTGCTCTCTGCTGGCTGTGAAATAGTTACTGCTGGTTCCAAGAGTGACATAGGTACCTCTGAGATAGCATGTCCTGATGGTCTCATGGAATTGTATGTTTCTGATGTCTCCGACATAACAGAAGCCTCTGAAGTTAACACAGTTGGTTCAGCTGACATGGTAGTCTCAGAAACCATGTAAGTCACTGGTCTCTCTGGAACCATTTCATGTTCTGCTACTACAGCAGACTCAACTGGTATTGATGTAACTGAAGACTCGGGCTCTCCTGCAGGTTCTGGAACAGTCATAACAGCCTCTGATGCTAACACTGAAGTCTCGGATTCTGACACTGAATAATTAGCAGGTACTGCCAAAGGCTCTGAAATCTCACTTTGACTCACAGGAGGCTCAGGCTGTGATACAGATTCTTCAGTAGGTAATGTCACCTCTGTAGACCAAGTATTGTCAGCTGTTAATGCTGACTGTTCTGTGGATAATGCTGGACCCTCTGGTGGTTCCTCAGGAGGTAATGGGGGTGTCATTGGTGGTTCCTCAGGTGGCAATGGTGGCATTGTTGGGGGCTCTTCAGGAGGCAAAGGTGGCACCATATATGCCTCCGTATAGGAATCAGTGTAAGAATCAGTATAAGAATCAGCTGCCATAGACATCATTGACCGATCAGTGTAAGATGACATCATTGATCGATCAGCTGCAGAGTACGATGACATCATAGACCGGTCGGCTGCAGAGTACGATGACATCATAGACCGGTCGGCACCCATGGACATCATAGATCGATCAGCCATAGGAGACATCATGGAACGCTCATAAGCTGACATCATAGAGCGTTCATAAGCTGACATCATAGAACGCTCAGCCATAGGAGACATCATGGAGCGCTCATAAGCTGACATCATGGAGCGCTCATAGGCCGACATCATAGAGCGTTCAGCCATAGGGGACATCATAGAGCGTTCGTAAGACATCATAGAGCGTTCATAAGATGACATCATGGAACGTTCTGCAGCATAGGACATCATCATAGACCGTCTAGATGCTAACATCAAGGGTCTAGGTGCTAACCTGTATGGCCTAGGTGCTATTCTATAGGACCTGGGTGCTATTCTATAGGGCCTGGGTGACACCCTATAGGGATCTGGAGTTAGTCTGTAGGGATCATGGCCTAATCTATAAGGGTCCTGTCCTAACCTGTAAGCATCATGGCCTAACCTATAGGGGTCATGACCCAACCTATAGGGATCCTGAGCTAATCTGTAAGGATCCTGAGCTAACCTATAGGGATCAGGAGATTTTGAACCCATCATAGCAGAATCCTGGGTACTAGATGCTAACATTTGGGCATCCATGGTACCAGATGCTAACATCTGAGCATCCATAGTGCCAGAGGCTAACATTTGAGAATCCATAGCACCAGATGCTAACATCTGGGAGTCCATGGAACTGGTTGCTAACATCTGAGAGTCCATGGAACTGGTTGCTAACATCTGGGAGTCCATACTGCTGGTTGCTAACATCTGGGAGTCCATGGAGCTGGTTGCTAACATCTGGGAGTCCATACTGCTGGTTGCTAACATCTGAGAGTCCATGGAGCTAGTTGCTAACATCTGGGAGTCCATAGAGCTAGTTGCTAACATCTGGGAGTCCATAGAGCTAGTTGCTAACATCTGGGAGTCCATGGTGCTAGAGGCTAACATCTGGGAGTCCATGGTGCTAGAGGCTAACATCTGGGAATCCATGGTATTGGATGCTAGCATCTGAGAATCCATAGTGTTGGATGCTAGCATTTGGGAGTCCATGGTGTTGGATGCTAACATATGGGTCTCCATGGTGTTAGAAGCTAACATATGGGATTCTTGGGCCATCAAGGGATCCACGCCTACTGTTACAGAAGTCTCCCCCACCAATGTAGTAGGCAGCTCCTGTGCTACCGTATTATAGGATTCCAGCGCTGTCGTCGAGGGCACCTCCAGGGACTGCGACACGGTCATCGTTGACAGCTCCGATGTTGTCACCACAGACTGAACAGAGATCTCCAGCGCCACAGTTGCCACAGGCTGCCCAGGCAACTCTGGCGCTCCAGGCTGCCCTGGTAACTCTAGCACCCCCGTTGCCAGGGGCTGCCCCAAAAGCTCCAGTGCTCCAGCTGCCCCAGACTGCCCCGAAAACTCCAGTGCCCCAGTTGCCATGAGCTGACCAGGCAACTCTAATGCCCCAGTTGCCACAGACTGCCCTGACAACTCCAGTGCCCTAGTTGCCGAAGGCAGCCCTGACAACTCTGGCACCCCAGTCACCGAAGGCTGCCCAGACAACTCCAGCGCTGTGGTTGCCACTGGCTGTCCTGGCAACTCCAGCACCATTGCTGCCTCTGGCTGCCCCAGCAACCCTGTTGCTGTTGTCACCTCAGGATGCCCAGGATGTTCCACCGTTGTCATCGTCACAGGCTGCTCGAACTCTGTCGTCGTCACAGGTTGTTCGGTCAACTCCATTGCTACTGTTACTGCAGGTTGCCCTGTCAACTCTATTGCTGCTGGCACTGCAGGCACCCCTGACAACTCCTGTGCCATCACAGGTGGCTCGGGTACCTCCTGTGGTGGCTCCAACCCCATGGATGGTGCTGGAGGCCCTGGCAACTCCTGCGACAACTGTGGCACTGGTGTCACAGAGGGCCCCGGCAACTCAGGGACTACTGTCGCAGGGGGCCCTGGCAACTCAGGCACTGGGGTGGAAAGGGGCCCTGGCAACTCTGGCACTGGGGTGGCAGAGGGCCCAGGCAACTCCGGCACTGGAGTCACAGGGGGCCCCTGCAACTCCAGCACGGAGGTCGCAGGTGGCCCCGGCAATTCCAGGGCTGAGGCCACCGACGACTCCTGCACCTCCACCGCTGTGGTCTTAGGCAGCTCCAGTGACTCCTGAGGTCTTGTCACGGATGAATCTGCGATCTCCGATGGTGCTTCTACAGGCTGCTCTGGCAATCTTTGCACGTCAGTTGTAGATGACTCTGGAAAATCCATTGTTGATGGGCTTGGTTCAGGGTGCACCTCAGTAGGTGTCTCTGATACTATTGTGAGGGTTTCTGATGGCTCAAGCACTTTTGCTATGGGAAGCTCTACCAGCGGGGTCTTTGATATCTCTGGAGGCATAGTCTCCAAAGATTTCAGCACAGACTTCTGATACTCCATTGACATTGTTACAACGGGCTCAGGTGACTTCAGCACTGCTGTTGACATAGGCACTGGTGCTGCTGCAAAGGAATCCAGAATTGATTTTGTCATTGATGGTTCCAGCATCACTGGCACAGGCTGCTCAGACTGCTCTGAGATTGCTGATGTAGACACAACCGACAGTTTTGCAGTTTTTGTAGCTGGCTTCAGAGTCTCTAAGACGTGTGACTCCTGAACCTCCATTGAGACTACTGGAGGTTCTAGCACTAAGGGGGTTTCACTGGCCTCAGAGAAGCCAAATGCTCTTACAGGATGTTCCAGTGCCATTGCTGAAGGTTCAGAATCAAACTTTAAGAAGGAATCAGATTCTAGATCAACATTCCCATCATGATGAGATTTCAGCTTGGACTCAGATTCTTCTGTTTGTCTTTTATATTTTTTTTCCTTTTCTTTCTTCTTTTTCTTCTTTTTGTTTTTGTGCTTTTTATGCTTCTTTGACTTTTTGGTGGGAACTTCATCAGTAGGATCTGTTTGTACAGATACACATCGACTTTTTCTGGAGGCCTCTTTCAAGTCTGAAAATAATGAAAAACTGTCAGTTATTTCCCAAAGTAGATTCATATAAATTGCCACTATTTTCATTTACATGTAGAAACCACAGTATACTTCACCTTACTGTGAATAAAAACTTACAAAATAATTTATTGTCTACAAAGCAGTAAACGTGATGGTTTCCATTTTTCGAGTACTTATACAACTGAAGTCTGCATCAAAATAAATTCTTGGTGTAACATAAATACCTATTTAGAACTAACTTAATTATGTTTTAAGATAGAATAAAGCTCAATGGAAAGAATGTTTGCTTAGCATGATCAGAGCCCTGAGTTCAATTTTTACCACTGGCAGAATAAAAAAAAAAATATGTTCCATTAAAATCTAAAGTTATTTTTCCTCAGGCACAGTGAGATGCATCAATGAGTGAAGACACAGCAAACCTGATAATCTGACTTTAATTGTGAGGATCCATATGTAGAAGAAAACCAACTCTCATGAATTACCTGACTTCCTTCCACAAATGAAGCAGCACACACACACACACAGACACACAGACACACACACACACGCGGGAGGGAGGGGAGGCTATCTACCTACCCACATGTGGACACAAAAGTAATAATATTTTGAAAATTATTTTTTTCTTAGGCTGGGTATGATGGCATATACCTTTAATCTCAGCATTCTGGAAGCAGAAGCTGGCAGATCTGTGAGTTCTAGGCCATTCAGAATTACAAACTCGAGACCCTTTCTCAAAAAAGCACCTCCCCCCCCCCAAAAAACTTTGTTCTCAAACTATAGTAAGTTATTTTTTTGTTTTTTGTTTGTTTTTCGAGACAGTTTCTCTGTGTAGCCCTGGCTGTCCTGGGACTCACTCTGTACACCAGACTGGCCTCTAACTCAGAAATCCGCCTGCCTCTGTCTCCCAAATGCTGGGATTAAAGGCATACGCTACCACTGCCCAGCTTATAGTAAGTTATTTTAAAACTACATCAGTGAATTTTCTTTATATTTTTGTTATTTCAATTCCTACTTAAAAACAAAAACAAAAAAGCCCCCCCCAAAAAACCTCTCATTACAGAGTTCCTAAGATTAATGTCCAAAAATGCACAAAGATTGTCAATAAAGTCCTATATGATAGAAAATGCTCTCATTGAATAACTCCTAATATTTTATTCATCTCGTTTATACAAGAATGATACAGCACTCATTCTGCAACAGGAGGACTCTGTAAGCCTAAATCAATCCATTACATGGTAGACAAAGGGGCCTTGCCCAAACTGTTGACATTCTGTACAGTTCCTGGGGCCGGGCAGTGGTGGCGCACGCCTTTAATCCCAGCACTTGGGAGGCAGAGGCAGGAGGATTTCTGAGTTCGAGGCCAGCCTGGTCTACAGAGTGAGTTCCAGGACAGCCAAGGCTAACAGAGAAGCCCTGTCTCGAAAAGTCAAAAACAAAAACAAAAACTGTACAGTCCCTGGTTTTGAACTCCAGGAAGACAGAACAACAAAAAAGTACACCAAGAACATGTAAGTTTTCAACAAAGTTCAAGTGAATGCTTCTAAATAAGAATGCCTAAACAAAGACAAGGCAACTAGAGCTCACTGTTTTTAACTGTTCTATTCTGATAAAACCATGTTTCCCTAAACACTGTATTCTTGCAATACAGCTCTAACATTTCAACTTCCTATTTCAGATAAGACAGTTTACATTCTACCTTACAACCACATAGTAAAATTTACCCTATAGATTTTAAATGATAAATCTTAAGAAAATGGCTAGGCAAATATACCAGTGATCCCTACTACAAAAAAAAAAAAAAACAATACCAACACTAAACATCATATCAAAAAAAAATTAATCATTTTCTATTGCTTATTTCACAGCATGAAAAGGTAGTTTATACCTAACCAAACAAGACTGCCATAGACATGATCTAACCAAGACTAGTTATTTTAAACCATGACTTATGAACTATACTACACACCTAATTCCTACACTTAATAATTTATTCTTGTGGTTAATCACAAATTCTTCATTTTTAATCACTCATTAATCAATTTCAAAAAGGAAATACTACACAATGAATGTGCTTCAACCTGCTTTGAACAAATAAGTCAATTTCTAAAAAACAAAATGTAATGTGGTTTAAAACCAGCAGAGATATAGTTCAGGATATTGCAGCTTATGAAACTGACACTTCGGAGCTAGAACAATATGCTAAAGAGCTTATACTGCTCTCACACAGGAGCACCCACCTAGTGCTCCCAACTGTCCAGACTCGAGTTCTGGGGATCTAATGCTTGCCTCCTCTTGCTTTCCTCAGGCACCAGCTACACACAAGCTTCACATCAACACACTCAGCATTCATATATACAACATTCATATATACAACATTCATATATACAACATCCATATATACAGAAATAAAAATTAAAGGGGGGGGTGTACACAAAAGAGCTGATATTTATATAATCCCTCAAAGAAAATATACAAAAAATCCTGGCACTGAGTCACAACAAAATTGGTTAAACAGAGAGAAAATTCTTATTTTACCAGTAAAACAAGTAAGAACTCCAATGTTCATGTTTGAGTAGACTGTTTTCAAGGGAGAAGTTCAACAAGACACTATGAAAAAATTAACCTAAAAATAGTGCAATTAAAAAAATTTTTCAAATTTTTGAAACTGACAGTGAGCTTCAACTTACCTGGTTTATATCGTAGTTCTGTATCTAAGACCCCAGAAAGGACCTCCTCTATCTTCTGCACTATCTCTTCATTTGGGAGACTCCTTGCAGAGGCAGCTGTATCACCTGCCTGGTTTCCTTCAATAGGTGTATTTGTTTCGCCATTCAGCTGGCCTTCACTCCTTCCACTTGACAAGAAAAAAATTTAAAAACTCATTAATACTTCCATCATATCATAATAAATCAGTAATTCAACATTAATAATAATATTAATAATAATAATAAATACATTACATTGTATTACCCATAAGCCTCATTTTCTATTTCAGATATTTGCCATTAGTACACAGTTTTCAGAAATGTGACAGTTAAAAGAAGTCTTAAAATCAGATTTCAAAGTATGTTTCAAAAATAAAGTAAGCTAGGAAGTGGTGGCACAGGCCTTTAATCCCAGCACTCAGGCAGCAGAGGCAGGAGAATCTCTGTTGAGCTGAAGACCAGCCTGGTCTACACTGGGAATTCTAGGACAAGGGCTACATAGAAAACCCTATCTTTTAAAAAAAGGAAAAAAGAAATATTATTATTATTATTATTATTTTAACTTAAAGCTTCCAGTGACCTAAGTACTAATGAGCCAGTTCACACTCACAAAGAGAACCCAGACAACCAAGCACTAAGATAGAAAGCGTGGTTACCATTAAGCCACACTGTGCACTTATCACAAGCCATGCAGGCAAACACTATGGAAAGGGTTACTTGTAGCCTCTTCATGTTCAGACTGTGACTGAAATGCTGTGAACTTTAAAAAGAAAACTGTATCTAGTACTTTATGCCTATTTTTTTAAAAGTCTGCTTACTTAACAATTTCTGAAATTCAAGAAATTTACACAGAACAAGTGGCAATTCATTTATATTAATAGTAATTATATTTATATTAATTTACATTAATAGTAAAATCAATAGCTTGTTTTCAGATCACAGGGCCAAAACATCACTGTAGATAAAACAAGGTCATTCATGTAAACATTTTTTTTTTTAACTATTTTTGTGTAAACTTTCAAAATATTTAAAATGCATTCAGTTACATGAAACTGCTATCTGCTAACAGGTTTATTAGAGAAACAAAACACTTTAGTGAGGAATGATTGGTTTTCTAACACACAAACCCTGTTAGGGTAATAATTAACATTTCTAAGTTCTGACTAGTATACCACTTTCTATTGTTTTGTTTCTAAGGCCTCACTATGTAACCCTGGCTTCTGCCCACCTCTGCCCATCTGCTGGGACTAAAGGCATGCACCACCATACCTGGCCTACCACCTTATTTTTAAAACTCATGTAATTTTAACAAGACTCTAAAATCAGGATTATTATTGTTTCTTTAAATGGAGAAAAAAACTATATACAATAAATATATGGTGTGTTAGTCTCACCACCTATACTGATATGTGTGTGTGTGTGTGTATATATATATATATATATGGAAAAAATAGCTCACTGAAGTGGCAAATCTAAAAAATGTTTTTAGACTGATTATGCCATAAAGCATGCTGTTCTTCCTAATGCTCTCAAAAATTATTTTACTTTTTCTGCACATTTATACTTTTTTTTTTTTTTTTTTTTTTAAAGACAGGGTCTCTCTGTTTTGTCTGGCCTGGAACTCACTACTGTAGACCAACTAACTCACAGGGATTTTCCTGCCTCTGCCTCTTGAGCACTAGGATTAAAAGTTTGCTTCAGTCATCTAGGGCCGGGCGTGAAGACAATCCAGGTACTGTGAAGCAGAGGCAAAGGCAGGGAGAGCTTTCTCAAAATAAAATAACGAAAAGAAAATGAAAAAAGAAAAAGTCAATCAATGTATAAAAAAATAATTTTCCTTAAAGCTACCAGAATGTTAATTACAATTACTAAAAAGCAGTTAGAATTTTAAGTCATTTTTCTGCCCAACAATATTCTAAAAAGGAAAAGTGTTCAAATAATTGAGACTTTGAAGGACAACCCTGTTCATAGTATATTATGTCTAAAACACAATACAAAATGATCACACTAAGAGAAAACATATTAGCAGGGCATGATGGCACAAGCCTTTTTATCCCAGCAGAGGCAAGTGGATCTCTGTAAGTTCAAGGCTAACCTGGTCCATAGAGCCACAATCAGAACAATCAGAGCCACACAAAGAAACCTAGTCACCAACCCCCACCGAACAAAATAGTAAATACAATTAGTTACAAGAGACTGCTTGAGTTTCTGAATGATGGAAGCTGCTGCTTTCATCTCAGCAGAGGCAGGCAGATTCCTATTACTTCAAGGCAAGCCTGATCTAGACAGTGAACTCTAGGTCAGTCAGCCACAACCACCTAGTGAGACCCTGTCTCAAAAAAACCAAAGGTTTTCAGGAAAAACTATATTCCCTTAGTTTATGTTTCATCTCATTAAAAAAATAGTTGTCAATGTCTCAGAACATTAAAAAGCAACACAGTGACTAAATATTTATATTACTTTAAAAAATTGTGATGCCACCCATTGATAGATGACAACAGGTCAGTTTCAGCTACAAGGCAAGGTTGCAAAGCCATGACATTAGAGCCTGTCACCCCCCCCCCAAAAAAAAAAAAAACCAGAAAAACAAAAACACACTACCACTATTTTGGAAAAAACAATTTCTGCAATAAAATATTATTGTTATTAATATTATTGTATCCATAATCCTAGGTAAATTGGGCATATAATTTACAACTCTTTATCAGCTGATTATTCTAACTCATGTATTGCTCTGTTCTCAACTTACACCATTCGTAAAAAAAAAAAAAAAGACATAAAAAATAGTTATCTCTCTGAATATTTACTTTTTAAGTTATCTTTCCTACCATGTTTTAAAGAAATGGTCGCTTTATAAAAAACAACCTTTAAAAGAAAATAATTTAACATGACCGGCACTACTTTCCTGAGAAAACGAGTGAGGAGACCTCTTCAACATGAAATTTTGAGAGCCAAGGCTAATCTCTGAAGTCTACTGGCAGTGACAAAATAACAGCACGATGTTCAAATCCGTCCGTTAAGTCGGGGTAGCAAGAAAAATAACAAATCTACACACAAACTCTACTTTCTACTCAATAAAATTAAGCATCCAGCAGTTTCAAAGCCCCGTTCTATCGTCCTGTCGAATATTTTATCTTGCGTTTTAGTTTACAACTGTGTAAAGAGTGCTATCCAGTCTAACGCACAGAGTACTAAGTGGGGCACGAATCGTCTAATAAATAGACTCCGGTGGCCAAACGATCTGAAGCCTACAATAATAAAGAAGTTTTAAGATTACCCAAGAAGCGGCCGTTAGAGACCCTTTCCGGCCATAGACACCGGCCGGCGAAATGCGCGGAGGCGGGGAGGGGGAGGGGAAAGGCGGCGGCGGAGGAGGAGCTGGAAAAGGAACTAGGCCCGTCCCTGGTGGACACCGGGCCTCCGAGTAGCTGGAGGGCAGGGGGTGTTCAAACGAGAGAAAGGTGAACGGCTTAACTAGAAGAAAGAAACGGCGTGTGCGAACACCGCCCCGCGATCTTTCTCGAAAGGAACGAGCGGAGGACTGAAGGGGGGGGGGGGGTAGCCCGGAAAATGGATCCCAGGCCCAGGCGGGGCCGTAGCGGGGCCTGAGCCGAGAAACGACGGCGTCTCCGTGAAAGATGCCACGGAAGGATAGACGAAGCCCTAACAGCCCGCGAGGAGCAGAAAAGTCTGGGAAGCGTTTACCTGGAAAGCTCCTGTTGTATTTCCCGGAATTTACTGACCACGAAAGACCTAAAAACCTGCTCGATGTCGGCCGCCATGGCGTCCGCTCCGTTCTCTCAACTCCTCCTCGCTAGTCCTCCAGGCTCCCAGCATGCCTCGGGAGGAGGCGCAGCGGCCAATTCCTTTTACCCCTTTCCTTATTGGCTCGTGGGGGAGCGTCCGCACGGGCTCGCTCCACCCACGAGCCAATCAGCGAGCACCGGCCCGCTCTCCTCCGCTGTTTCTGAGCCGCCGGGGTAGAGGTGCTGACGTTTGCGCCGCGCACGAACTAGTCCGCCATGTTAGTGTTTGACGCAGGCGCCATTACAGGAGAAGTCGCTACCCGAGACAGCTTCGGCTGTTGATCCCCTCAGCCTGAGGGGACTTCTAAGAGGCTTTCTATAGCGAGTAAATGCCTGAGATTAGAGGCCATGAAAAAAGGGGGACAAGAAAAGGCCTCAGGTTGTCTGGCACGGAGCTTTAACGCGTTTTTTGCAAGCTCCAAGTTTACTTGGGTCAGGAAGACGTGCATGAGAAAGAAATCCCCATCCCGCGTCCCCACTGTGAAGTGGAAAGGAGCAATTCCTATTCTGTCTCGGTCCTTCCTATAACTGGCCTCACGTATTTTTAGCAAAGGCTGGAGCGTCTGAGCGACCTCCGTTCTAAACGGGGTGCACTTGGACTCGTCCGGAGTCCAGCCCTAACCGGTCCGCCCTGGCGTTGGGTTAGCAGCCACACTTAGGCAGCCATGGCTCTGTCCCCAGTGCAGGAGGCTCTGGGGTAAACAGGAACTTTATATGGCATCCACAGACAAGCGTCAGCTCTAACCGCGGTCCCCGGGATTCTGAGCCCGGCTAGGAAGAAGGCTCCGACCGCACCCTAAGGCGGGAGGAACCCCCACGGATCGCCTCGCGGGCGGGGACCCAGGCGGCCGGGCCAATAAGCAGCAGAGCCCATCGGGGGCGGGGCAGAGGCCGGAGCGCGCTGGATTCCCCGGGCCAACTTCCGGCGGGTGCGAGTGGCGGGTGCGAGTGGGAGCTGCGTGGCGGGGCTTGCAGGTGCGTGAATCCTTAGTTTTTAAGATCATGCGTGGACCGCGTGTACGCTTTGACCTGTGGGTTTAACCTCGGCGACCGGGGCTATTACTGAAACTGGCGTGGCTGGCGAAAAGGCCACGTGCTTTGCACGGCCTTGACGGAGGTCCGCCAGGTACATCTTTCCCAGCTTTCTAATTCTGAGGCCGGGTCCAGGTTTCTGTGTATCTCTGCCTTTTAAAGACAGACTCCATACACCGATGGCTTTTTATCGGCTCTGGTTTTATCACTGTCACTAACGGTTTACCTGACCACTTTCGTATTTGGTTTCTACTTTTTGTTGTTGTTTTTTCGAGACAGGGTTTCTCTGTGTAGCCCGGGCTGTCCTGGAACTCACTCTGTAGACCAGGCTGCCCTTGAACTCAGAAATCCGCCTGCCTCTGCCTCCCAAGTGATGGGATTAAAGGCGTGCGCCACCACCTCCCGGCTGGTTTCTACTTTTTAAAAACTTATTTGGAAGTGTTTTTACCCGATCCTTTTATTCTCTCCTTACCTGGCTCTTATTCTCGGTGTAAATTGCCTGCTAGTTAACTGACACCCAAGAAGTTACAAAAGTCTCTCTGGATGTCCAGGCTAGTAAGGCCCTGTTGACACCGGAGCCCAGGCACCCAGCCTCTCCTGATGAAGAGACCAGTGCTGCTGCTTCACATATTCTGAATTGTAAATGAAAATTGCCTTCTTGCACTGCTGGTCTTATACAAGTTAGATATAAAGGTCTAATGGCTTAAGCTATTTCTAAGAAAGTGACACATAGAATTGATCTAAAGTCTATTTCATGTGTAGGAGTGTTGTCCCTTACCTGTATGTTTGTGTCCACGTGCGCACAATGAACGCCCCAAAGAAGCCTGAAGAAGGCGTTCAGTCTCCGGACCCAGAATTAGGATGTTTGTGAGCCACCTTGTGGGTGCTGAGAGACTAAACCCCAGCCCTCTGCACATTGCCAGTAGGCTTGGGTTTTCTTTAAATATGTAATCCCCAAATAAAGTATCAATTTAGGAGTTACATATTTCAGGGGTTTTTTTTTTCTGTAACCATCTGCATTTAGTAAATACCTTGATAATATCTTTGCACCCCCCCTTTTTTTTTTGTTCGAGAATTTGGACACAAGTCTTTTTGTGTGTGGGTTTGGTTTTTTTTGTTTGTTTGTTTGTTTTGTTTTTTCGAGACAGGGTTTCTCTTTGTAGTCCTGGCTATCCTGGAACTCACTCTGTAGACCAGGCTGGCTGCGAACTCAGAATCCACCTGTCTCTGCCTCCCAAGTGCTGGAATTAAAGGCGTGCACCACCACTGCCTGGCATGGACACAAGTCTTCTAAGCAATAGGTATCAATTAGGTATATGAAGTAATATAACAAATTAGCATTTCCTATTTCTGAGTACTTTGTAGTATACATTATTTTAATGTCATCTCAGTTAATTCTTTTTTAATTAAGAATTATTTATTTTACGAGGAGTACACTGTAACTGTTCTCAGACACACCAGAAGAAGACATCAGATCCTATTACAGATGGTTGTGAGCCACCATGTGGTTGCTGGGAATTGAACTCAGGACCTCTGGAGGAGCAGTCAGTGCTCTTAACGACTCAGCCATCTTTCCAGCGCCCCCCCCCTTTTTTTTTTTTTAAAGAATTATTTCAGTTAATTATTTTTTCTTCTTTGTTTTTTTTGAGACAGGGTTTCTCTGTATAGCCCTGGCTGTCCTGGAACTCACTCTGTAGTAAACCAGGCTGTCCTGGAACTCAGAAATCCACCTGCCTCTGCCTCCCAAGTGCTGGGATTAAAGGCGTGCGCCACCACCGCCTGGCATTCAGTTAATTCTTAAGAGCTAAACTTTAACAAATGCCTGTATTCAAGTGAGATGAGTTAGTGCTTAATTTTGCTTTCTCTAACAGATTTCCAATCCAGAACCTGCCATAAAATCTCAAATCAAACTTGCAAGCTGTGGACAATAAACAAATGATTTTGCCACTTGTTTTTGTACAGACACCAAAAAAATGGTGGAAGGAGCCAGATGTGGTAGCACATGCTTTCTCAGCACTAGGGAGACAGAGGGTCTCTCTGGAGCCTGAGACCTGCATAGCAAGTTTTCAGTCACCAGGGATACAGAGGAAAAAAAAATGTTGAAGGAAAACTGGTTTTAGTACATATGGAGTTGAATTTGCAGTGCCCAAAATAAACTTAGTTTGTTATGTCCCACCTGTGCATAATGGCTTCCTGTTGTTTAGAGCGATGATTAGGCAAGGAACCTCCTCTCACTGCTTACGTAGATCTTCTGGGTGATGCACATGCAGTTATGAAGGGACAGTACATCGATGTCCTGTCAACATTACAATACAAACTCCACAGTTTGGACAATGCACAGATGGCCCTCAAATAGATTTATTTCCTAGCCCTTGACAGAAAAATTGTGTACTGTTAATGCCTGTTCTCTGTACCACATCAAGGTTTAAATTTCGGTATAAAACATCGACATTAGGTATAATGATACATGTCTATTGTCCCAGCTACTTGGAAGACTAAGGACAGAGAATCTTTTTTTTTTTCTTGCTTTTTTTTCTTTGGGGGTGGGGGACTCTTGGAGACAGGGTTTCTCTGCAGTTCTTGCTGTCATAGAGCTCACTCTGTAGTCAAGACTGTCCAAACTCAGATTCTCCTGCTTCTCCCTTCTGAGAGCTGAGATTAGAGTGTGCCAACACTAATCACACTAGCACAAGAGAATCTTGAGCTCAGGAATTCAGGTCTAGGGTAAGCAAAGTAGCAGGCCCCATCTCCTGAATAAATAAGCAAATATCAAAACCCATTTTCTCGATAAGGGTTAATGATTATCAGATCTCCCAAAAGAGAAGGAATGTTGGTAGATTATTTCTCAGATAAGGTGCTGTATTAGTGTACAGGTTTTTGATTGGCTGGGTTTGCTGTTATAATATTACAGATTGGGTAAGTTACAACGAAAAGATATTTGTGCGGGCTTATGGTTATGGAGGTGTTTGCTCTTTGTAACTGGGTCTACCTCCTTAGCACATGCCCACTTTTCCCGTGATGGTGGTCATAGCTTCCCAATTCTAACCTCCAGGTTTTGAAGGTTTTTTTTTTCTGATTTTTTGTTTTGTTTTGTTTTGTATTTTATAAGTATTTTTCCTGCATGTATGTATACCTTGTGTGCCTTGTGCCTAAGGAGGTCATTGAAGGTCAGGTCCCCTGGATCTGGAGTTACAAATCATTGTTAGCCACCATACAAATGTTAGGAACTGAACCCAAGTCCTCTGGAAGAGCAGCCTGAGCCATCTCTTTAGCTCTTGGAGTTTGTTTATTTGTTTGTTTCTGAGACACTCTTTCTTGGTGTACCTGGGGCTGTCCTAGAAGTTCCTTTGTAGAGCCAGCTGGCCTCAAACTCAGGTCCACCTGCCTCTGCCTCCCGAGAGCTAGGATCAAAGGCATGCACCAACATGTCCTGCCATAAATCCTAATTTCTAAATAATGAATCTCTGGATGAAAATGTCACTTGTATGAGAACAAGCGAAAATCCTATTTATAAATTATGATTTGTACAGCCAGGCACGGGTAGTACCTGCCTATATCCCAGCACTTGGGAGTTGGCTAAAACAGGGACTTTGCCATGAGTTTGAGACTAGCCTGTGCAACACAGCATGGCTTTCTCACAACGGAAAGAACAGCTGGAGACATAGCTCAGCAATTATGAGCACTGACCGATCTTCTAGGGGTCTGGGCTTCAATTACCAGCAACCACATAATGGCTAACAACCACCTATAATATAACACCAGTTCCAGGGGATCCAACAATCTTTTCTGCCCTTCATGGGCACCCAGCACAGCTATGGTACACAGGCATACATGCAGGCAAAACACCAGTACACATAAAAATTAACACCACCAGAACAGAGAAACTGTTTTTCAAAATACATGCATTCTAAAAGGTCAACTATGGTTTTCTTTCCACAGGTTTCATTTCGCTTCTGAATCCCTGCTTCTGAGACAGCAATGGCAGCCCGAGTTCTTGTAATTGGTAGTGGAGGAAGAGAACATACCCTGGCCTGGAAACTCGCACAGTCCCCTCATGTCAAACAAGTGTTGGTTGCCCCAGGAAACGCAGGCACCGCTTGCTCTGGGAAGATCTCCAATGCTGGTAGTTATGTTTCAAAATGGGGGGTGGTGGTTAATATGTGTTGCTAATAAACAATAGCTCACCTGTGTTCTTTAATAAAGTGTATTTCTATTTAAGTTTGAATGCATTCTAAGTTTACATTTTTAAGGTAGTAATGTGAATTCTCACTGTATGAGGTAAACAGAGGGTAGTGTGTTTTCAGCCTTATGGACCACAGTGACTGAAAAGGCAACAAGTGCACGGTGTAGAGCAAAGCCACTTTATGTGGATGGACGCTTGGATGGGATTGTCAAATGTGGGTTCAGGTCCCATCAGTGACCAGTTCATAAACTACATTAAACAGTTTGCAGGATGTGGGATAAAACCCAGGCCCCTTCCAAAGACCTGTCTCCTTTTCCCTTGGTTGCACAATAGCCAATGTGGCCCATCATATTTATGGAGGGAATTAGAGGAAAGATGGAAATAATAAGAAAAATCCCTCCTTCTTGGAGCTGCTTTGTCTAGAGACAAGGTGTTGTATGTGCAGTTGGAGTTGTAGGGACCCACCCATCAGAATCACCCAGGATTATCATTAATGCCATTTGCAGCAGCTGAGGGGAGGTGTGCCCTCACTTGTCTCCTCTGCTGTACTGATCTAGTTAACCCAACTGGGCCCAGCTGTGTCTGGATGGAAAGCCTGGCCTTCTCAAGACATGGAGAAGAGTTTTCTTACATAGAAGCATTGCCTTCTTTGCTTAAACAGCTCTACCTCAAACACCCTTCCTGACCCCACCAGAACTAGCCTCCCAATCTGCCTCAGAGCAGATTTGCTTAATTTGAACATATTTGCTATTGCTTATATATTTACTAACTAATATTCATGCAGGGTATTATTAATATCCCAAGATTAAGGATCCTAGTTTGTTGTAACATCTTGATCACAGGGCTTATCACAGTACCTAATATATACTGGATTTTCAATAAACTTTGAGTGACATTCAAAAGACAGGTTTCTGAGTGTATTGTCTGGGCTTGTCTGTTTACTCTGTAACCTACACTGGGACTGGGAGTCACTCAGCTTCTACTGAGCTTTATTAACCCAATGCACTATTAGGAATTTCTCATAGTGAAATTACTAACTACCAACAAAAGCAAACCAACAATTAACTTGGTTTTTAATTACCTTACTACAGCTAGTGCTTAGTTTATTTCGTTAACTGGGGACATTTTTGCACATGTGTGAGTTTCTATTTTCTGCTTATAGCTGTCTCCGTCAGTGATCACACTGCTCTTGCCCAGTTCTGCAAAGGTGAAAAGATTGAACTTGTAGTTGTTGGACCAGAGGCCCCTCTGGCTGCAGGTAAACTTTATCTCTCATTGATACAATGATGCCCACAGAAGTTTATAGATTGTTGCATCTGAATCACTTGTCAATGAGGATTTGTAACAAGCTATATTAGAAGAGGAGCTTTCAACCCTCAAGGTTTAATCTAATCATAACTCATATTCAGTCTAAATCCATAGAGACCCTGAATCACCTAGATTTCTGTTTGCTTCTGTAGGAATTGTTGGGGACCTGACCTCTGCAGGAGTGCGATGCTTTGGCCCCACAGCACAAGCAGCTCAATTAGAATCCAGTAAAAAGTTTGCCAAAGAGTTCATGGACCGACATGGAATCCCAACTGCACAGTGGAGAGCCTTCACCAACCCTGAAGATGCCTGCAGCTTTATCACGAGGTGGGCAGAAGGTTTAAAGAGCAGTGTTTTATAATGGCACTTAAATGTAAAGTCACTTTCCTGTTAAAAACACAATGTTTAAGCTAGGGCGGTGGTGGCAGACGCCTTTAATCCCAGCACTTGGGAGGAAGAGGCAGGTGGATTTCTGAGTTCAAAGCCAGCCTGGTCTACAGAGTGAGTTCCAGGACAACCAGGGCTACACAGAAAGACCTTGAAAAACTAACAAACAAAAAAAGAATAAAAAATGTTTACTTCTTAGGCTTTGGCAAGTTTATATTGAATTAATTATGGAAATATACTCTCAATAAAATAACTTGTTTCCTTTTTCAACACTAAACAAGATGGGGTTCTCTAGCATTTGAGAGATAAAATCTGAAGGATCAGTTCAAAGCCAGCCTGGGCTGATTCTATGTATGCCTCTTTTGGATAATCTTGTAGACCGTATGTTGATGTCTTCACTACTGAGAAATCTCTAAGAGGAAATACATATTGTCCTGCAACCCAGAAACACAGTGATGGGTTATAGCAACAGCATGATCTTAAACTAATAGCAGTCCTTCTGGCAATCCTCCTGCTTCAGCTTCCTAAGTGCTAGGATAATAGGTGTGATCCACTTTACCCAGCAGAGTTACTGAATGTGTAAGGTTTGGTTTTGTTTTTTGAAGGTTTATTTCTTTTTCATGTATGGGTGTGTTCCCTGCATGAATGGCCTCGTGTCCATAAGGTGAGGGCTTAGCTGCCCGAGGTCTGGAGTTCTGAGCCACCATGTTGGTGCTGGGATGGAGCCTGAGTCTATCGGGTACCCTTCCCCTACACGTGGAAGGCATTGAGTACTTTGTGAGCCCATGCCTTCTCCCACTTTGTTTTTCCCTCCAGACACCCAGTGTGTGTGTGCACAACTCAACACTTTTATCAGACTATAGCTTGTAAGAGTCATTTCTCTCTTTCCACCACGTGGGTTCCAGCCACCCTGCTAACCCTAGTTCATTATTTATTCATTCTTCATCCTGCAAGGCTCTTTTCTTTACAGGGGTTGTAGGCAAGGGAGGACTAAATGTGTAGCCCTGGCTGTCACTCTGTAGACCAGGCTGGCCTCAAACTCTAGAGATTCATCTGCCTCTGCCTCTGCCTCCCAAATGCTGGGATTAAAGATGTGCACCACAGGCGGATTTCTGAGTTCAAGGCCAGCCTGGTCTACAGAGTGAGTTCCAGGACAGCCAAGGCTACACAGAGAAACCATGTCTTGAAAAAACAAACAAACAAACAAAAAGATGTGCGCAACCACTGCCCAGCTCCTACAGAGTCTCAGCCACTGACTATTGTTACCCTGTACCCATACACCTTGGGTAAGTGACAGCTTTGTTACTTACTTTGGGTAAGCCTCTTTCCAGATCTCCGGCCCACTCCATTGCTTTGTGTGTTCTAGAAATGGTCTGTGGGTGTCTGCCAGTGTTAGTCTCCTACTGCAGTGTCCCTTACGTAAGTGAGAGGCTTTGCTCTGTATCTTAAGGATCATTTCATATCTGTTCCACAGATCTGCTTATTTTTTAATGATTTCTTCCTTATGTGAATGTGACCTCACTATATGTTAAAAAAAAGACAAAATTGTGCATGCTTTATGATCAGAATTACAAAGGAATGTATTAAAAAAAAATCTTGGCAAGAAGTACCTGAAGTGATACTGGAGTAATCTTTTTCTGTGTATCTTTCAATTCTGCTGAAACATACTGTTAAAAATCACAGAAGGCTAACAACTGTTTGCTCCGCCGTCTTCACAGCGCGAACTTTCCCGCTTTGGTTGTGAAGGCCAGTGGCCTTGCAGCAGGAAAGGGGGTGATTGTGGCAAAGAGCAAAGCAGAAGCCTGCAAAGCTGTCCAGGAGATCATGCAGGTAGGTGGGCGCTCCTGAAAGGTCCTCTGTGTGTCTGGGTAGATGCTGCAGATTTCCAGAGTGGGCCCAGAATGTCCCAAGCACTGGGTAGTTAGTTCTCACTGTACTGTGTGTTACCCATGTTTACAAACTGGCACGTCCTGAGCTGCACCAGCTTCTAAACCATGACTAAAGGTCTTAGAGTCACAGATCACTCTCCAAGTCCAAGAGAACAGGAGCATTTGTCTGGTGTGCTCCAAGTCTTAGAAGTGGAGCGGTGGGTAGATACAATGTTTCTCTCATAATCTACATTGATAATTATGACTTAACCTTTTAGAAAAATCCATTTTCACATATTCAGTTTTGTCTAATTTATGTGGGCAAAGCTACGTGTCATCTTCAGGAATAATGATGACATGATGATCATGAAATTGTGTCAGCAAACTAGGAGGTGTGTCTGTCACATCTGTACAGTGTGAACTCTGCCTGCTGTCACAGGAAAGACCAGAAAGATCCGTGTTAAGTCTTGAGACAAGAAAGAATTCTGATGCTTGTATAGACAGTTCTATAAGTCAACTTGGTAAATATTAAAAGCTTTAAAATTTACAAGGCTTTTTAATTTTCCAATTAGGAAAAGTCTTTTGGAGCAGCTGGTGAAACAGTTGTTGTGGAAGAGTTTCTGGAAGGAGAGGAAGTGTCTGTACGTATAACCATCTCTGCCTTTAACACATCCCTACGCCCCTCAAAAAATTCTTACTCAACTCCGGCAGCTACCTGTGAGAACGTGAGCCAAGCAGTTTCAGAGGACTTGTACACTTCGATTCAGAAGAGACATTGCATGTGTTCTCTTTTAACCATCCCCTATAGCAGTGGTTCTCAACCTCCATATGCTGCGACCCTTTTAGGTTGTGGTGATCCCCAAACATTTAAAAAAAAAAAAAAAAATGGCTGCTTCGTAACTGTGATTTTTGTTACTGTTAATGAATTGCAATGTAAATGTCTGATACATAGGCTATCTGGTATGTGACCCCTTTCAAGGGGTCATGACCCACAGGTTGAGAACCATTGGTTTATATGTTGATAGGTACACTTGGACTTAACTCACAGTATGGAGGTTCTATACATTTGTGGTCTTTGTTTCACATACATTTATCATACATTTATTACACAGCACGTGCACCTTAAATACAGTAAGAGTGCTGGTGGTCTCAACAGCAGGAAGGATGATCTTTGTCTTAGGTAAAACCTCCATTTAAGTTGGATATCCAAGGTCTTCTGGCTCCAGCCATTTGACTTGGGAATTAATTTTTCACTCTTCAGAAATGAAACCTTGTCCTCTCAGAAGAGTCCTGTTTGACTTTTGACATTTAATTTAACCTGACTGGACTGACTTATCTTTTCCACAGTGCCTGTGCTTCACTGACGGGAAGACAATAGCCCCAATGCCCCCAGCACAAGACCATAAGCGATTGCGGGATGGAGACCAGGGCCCCAACACAGGGGGAATGGGAGCCTACTGCCCAGCACCTCAGGTATTGTGCACTTACTGGCACACACTCTGACTCAGAACTGAAAGGTTCTCCTGGTCTCTAACATCCGCTTCTGAGAGCCTGAGGGAAACTAACAGCCATCCAGAGCATGGCACACACCTTAAATCCCAGCAGAAAAAGAGGGTGGGTCTCAGAGTACAAGGCCAGCCAGGGCTACATAGAGAGGCTCTGTCTCAAAAAACAAACAAACAAAACAGCAAAAGCAAAAAAAGCATCTTTTATATTTTATAGGCTTTGGTAATTATGATATTGAGACAACTGTCTCTAACCCTAATTTCCTCAATTAAATTTACTAACTCATATCCATAGGTGTGTAGGCTTAGTATTGTGAGTAGAATGTACTAGAAGGATTCCTAAGCAACATGAAGAGGGGAGAAAACTTAATTTTAGCATTGTGTCTGAGGAAATTTTGATCAGGCTTTTAGCCCTGCTGAGGTGAGACAGTGACAGGCCTCCGACTGGATGGAGGTAGGCAGGGCCATACTTGCATCCTTACAGTGGATGAAAAGTGGAAGTAGACGCTGACTCAGCACTGCTGAGGGAATCCTGGTCAGGTCCTTCTCTTACCACCAATGTGTCCTTAAATATGAAACCGTTTATCTCATAGAGATCTGTTCTTTAAAGATAAGGGCCAATGTGAGGGTTTTGTTTTGTTTTTTAGATAGGTCCCTCTTTTGGCCTGGCTGGCATGAAACTTTGTGTGTAGACCAGGCTGGTCTCAAACTCACAATCTACCTGCCCTTGCCTCCCAGGTATCAGTATTAATGGAGTACACCTCCACACCCAGCCTAAAAAATTTTCAAAACAAAAGTTACATTTAAATGTTTCTGTGTGTTCCCTAGGTTTCTAAAGATTCGTTAGTAAAAATTAAAAACACTATTCTTCAGAGAACAGTAGACGGCATGCAGCAGGAGGGGGCGCCGTACACAGGTAAGCAGGTTGACACCGATCACCCTGAAGGTAACTGTCTGCTTTGCCGGAATGTATCTTCTCTTTTCTACAATTGTAATCCCATTGAGATGTCTAGTGCGTGTGCTTGCACTCCGGGACGAGAGTCAGAGCTCAGCTGATAGAGCTTTAGTCTGGCGTGGACGAAGCCCTGGGTTCTAGCTGTACTACCATAAGTCAGGGATGGTGGAATACACCTGTAATCCCAGCACCTAGGAGGGAGAATCATCAGAAGTTCAAGGCTATTCTCAACCTCAAAATGAGCTCAAGGCCAGCCCGAGATGCATGAGACTTTATCTCTAAACAATTTATATTCTAGGCCTTATAGTCATAATGCACTCTTGTGTTACACTGTTACAGATTGATTTCCTTTCTTTTTTTTTTTTTTTTTTTCTTTTTTAATAAAGGAATTCTTTATGCTGGCATAATGCTGACCAAAGATGGCCCAAAAGTTTTGGAGTTTAATTGCCGTTTTGGTGATCCAGAATGCCAGGTGGGTAACGATACATAAAATACTGCCTTCTGTGGTGGTGCATGTCTTTAATCCTAACGCTTAGGGGGCAGAGGCAGATGGATCTTTGAGTTTGAGGCCAGCCTATTCTGCACAGTGAGTTCCAGACGGCCAGGGCTACAGAGACTTGACAATGACAGTGGGAACAGCAGTAATAAATGGCTGCTCTTTAGAGGAAAAACACTGGTTTTCCTCACTGCACTCCAGTGCTGAACACTGTTGAGAAATGTGTCAGCCAGGGTGCCCGAGAGTGAGGGGACAATGGAGAAGGGAGGCTGTGGAAAGTTCATCTCATCCACCTCCTGACTCTGTTCTTCCAGGTCATCCTCCCACTTCTTAAAAGCGACCTTTATGAAGTCATTCAGGCCACCTTAGATGGCCTGCTGAGCGCGTCTCTGCCTGTGTGGCTAGAAAACCACAGTGCCGTAACTGTTGTCATGGCGAGTGAAGGGTACCCTGGAGCCTACACCAAAGGCGTGGAGATAACAGGTGAGGAGCAGTGGGTAAGAGGTTAGCCACAGTAAGTGCTGTTCATGGCCTTTCCCGCTCCAAGAGACGGGAGCCACCTGGTCAGGCTTCCAGTGTGATCCCTTTGAGGCCCACACCTCCACCTTCCCAGAGCCAGGGAGGTGGGCCGTGTGAGAGTCAGCATTAGCACGAACGAGTGAGGCTTTAGACACACAAGCTCTGCTTTATGCAGGTACAGTGTGCCAGGGAGTGATTTCTGTGGCAGGATCCAAAGTGTGAAAGGCGTAATCCACACACATATACACACACACACACACCTTTTTTTTTTTTTAAACAGGCTGTAAGTTATCTGGTTAAATGGTGTTAAGTCTGTTTACAAATAAAAATGAACTGCCAGGAAAGTTTTGCCATCCAGCCACAAACCTCTGTGGTCCCCAGAGTGCTGTGGTGTAGCTGTGGTAGGTCGTACTCAGTGTGTTTAGTTCAAGAACTATGTTTATTTTCCTGCCCAGCAAAGAAAGCAAGAGCTCTTGTCACCCTGTGGTCTCACACACTCAGGAATTGCATGCTTTGGGGAGGGAACAGAAAGATAAGATTGAAACACAGGAGTCTTTGTGTTGATGAACTTTCTCCTCAGACTGGGGCTGAGAAGTGTGATGGCAATTCCAGTAACAAAAAGGTGGACACTACCAGCAGGCGTGAAGCAGTTTGTGCGGGATGACACTGTGCAGTCAAACACTCAGAGAGACCTTGGCCTGCACATTATCACAGCTGAGTGTTGTGATGACAGTGGGGATAGGAGGACTGAGATATGGAGATGAGAGAGGGTTATCTTTGTAACTGGCTGCTTCACAGTTAAAGAAGTGTAGTTATTGTTGAAACCGCTTGTGAAGAAAAACTAACTATACCTTTGAGCTTCGACCACTTCAGGTATTTTTCCCCTCCCTCATTGAAATTGTACTTGTGTTCTGTTTTTTCTCACTCCCCAGAAACTAGAATTTTTAAAATAGGACTGTCTTAATCAGGGTTTGTATTCCTGCACAAACATCATGACCAAGAAGCAAGTTGGGGAGGAAAGGGTTTATTCAGCTTACACTTCCACATTGCTGTTCTTCACCAAAGGAAGTCAGGACTGGAACTCAAGCAGGTCAGGAAGTAGGAGCTGATGGAGGGATGCTGCTTACTGGCTTGCTTCCCCTGGCTTGCTTATTATAGAACCCAGGACTACCAGCCTAGGAATGACACCACCCATAATAGGCTGGGCCCTCCTCCCTTGATCACTAATTGAGAAAATGCCTTACAGCTGGATCTCATGGAGGCATTTCCTCAAGGGAGGCTCCTTTCTCTGTGATAACTCCAGCTTGTGCCGAGTTGACACACAAAACCAGCCAGGACAAGGACCATAGCACAGAATGAAATGTTACTTCCAAATCTCTGTTGTAAAGCTTGTCTTCAATCCTGGGACTTGGAAGACAAAAGCAGGAGAATCACTGAGTTTGAGGCCAGCATAGTCTACATAATGAAGATCCTGTCTCAAAAACAGAAGAAACAAGCAACAGTTTTTAACTGTGCTCTTTTCCAGGGTTTGCTGAGGCCCAGGCCTTAGGACTGCAGGTCTTCCATGCAGGCACTGCTCTTAAAGATGGCAAAGTGGTGACCAGTGGGGGCAGAGTCCTCACCGTGACAGCTGTCCAAGAAAATCTCATGTCAGCCCTTGACGAGGCCAGGAAAGGACTCGCCGCTCTAAAGTTTGAGGGAGCCATTTATAGAAAGGACATTGGCTTCCGTGCTGTGGCCTTCCTCCAGCGGCCCAGGTAAAGACTCCCTCGGAGACGGTCAGGCACAGGTTCAGAACTGGCCTCTGGCTGGGAGGAAACTCAGTCTGTGTTTCCTGATTGTGGAACTGACTGGACCTTCGTTTATATTTTGATTGAAATCTAAACTAGTTCTAGGCTGAGATAGGAAAGGCATCTCAAATTCAAGGAGAGTCTACAGTAAGACTTTATACACCGCCTACAACAGAGAAAAATGATCAAAGTAATATTTGAGTAAATAATGAAAAATCTTGGCAATTCCTTATCTTTGAAAAGTTTGTCAAGATACTAAAGATGGTCACTCCTTGAGTTATTACATAGTAAAATGTTTGGAGCTTGATCATGGCCCTGCTTTGTCACTTCATCTACTATCTGGTTTTAATCCCTTCTGGTTCAATTAACATCAATAAATAAACTGTTGGTTGGCACATGGGTGTTTTGATTTTTTAAGTTCTTCAGTAAGTTTATGTGTGGTGTGTGTTGTCTGTGTGTATGTATGTGTATCACATGTGCCTGGTGTCCTCAGATCAGAAGGGGGCATCGGGTCCCATGGAGCTGGGTTTAGACATGATTATGAGCCAACATATAGGTGCTAGAACCAAACCCAGATCATCGGCAAGACCAACAAGTGCTCTTAATCACAGAACCATCTCTAAAAAACTATGCCCTGAGCAAAAGATAAGTTTTTAAAACCCTTTTAATAATATACTACACTTAAAATACTGTGCCAAAGTTTCCCCTTTTTTAACTTAAAAATGTCACGAAATAGAAATTCTGTACCTTAAGAGGCTGAAGTTCAATTTGTTTGTTCTCCTTTGGTTTGGTTTGCCTTTTTCTTTTTAGATGGAGTCTCACTATGACACCCTGGCTGGCCTGGAACTCACAGATCTGATGGCCCAAGCCACTATGCCCAGCAAGGGACTTAAATCCTAACTGTGGCAAATGAGATGTTCCCTTTAGGGGTGCATATCCTGTGAGTGGCCCTGGACTGCAGGAGGGGAGTTGCCTGGCAGCCTTCCCAGGGGCCCAGCAGCTTGGCTTTAAAAAAAACATTTCTTCATCTGTCCCGGCATCTGTCCCAGCATCCCAGAAGCCAGAGTCTCCTCTGCAAGGGAAGAATTCACAGTGCAATTCCTAAATTTGATTTCTGTCATGCATTTCTAAAGCAGTATGCAATGGTGTTTCTGTGCCCTCAGCTATGAGAAGACTAGCAGAGCGACATACTGGGACAGTAAGGACACATTTTGCATTTTAAGGATATTTTTACAGAATTCTTAACAATCCTAATTACAATTTTTTACATTTTTTAAAATTTATTTTATGTATATGAGTGCTCTATCTGTATGTATACCTGTGTGCCAGAAGAGAGCATCAGGTCCCATTACAGATGGCTGTGAGCCACCGTGTAGGAACTGAACTCATGACCTCTGGAAGAGCAGTCAGTGTTCTTAGCCACTGAGCCATCTCTCCAGTTCTCTAATTCCTTTTTTTTTTTTTTTTTTTAAATTTGGTTCTGGTATTTTGTTTCCACTCAAACTGAAGTTGACCTGACCTGAGAGTAGCTGTGGTAAAACACTCCGCTCAGAAGTAGAAGGGGCCAGGTGAGGTTCTTGTCTGTCAGTGTCAGCCCTGGGGAAGCCGAGGCTGGAGTATTGGGAGTTTGCTACAGAGAAACAGACTGGTGGTCTGTCTGCCAGGGACAGTCAGATGGAGAGCGGCTCGGGGTAGAAAGATGGCTAGTAACCATGGCTGCATGGAATTGTTCACTCAGTTGAACAAGGCTTAAAAACTGCTAAGATGCTCAATTTTTATCTCTGTCCTATTTTTTCCATTTGTGCTTTATCACAACTTAGAAAAAAAATTCAAACCAGGTGTGGTAATTCACACCTGTTAACTCCTACACTCAGCAAGTGGGGGGAGGAAGACTGAAAATCTGAGGTCAACCTCAACTGCAGAGCAAGTTTGAAGCCCACCTGTCTCCAAAATTCGTTTATTTTTAAAAATAGTATATTACTTCTGCAAGATAAACACGATCAAGTAAAAGCTGTTCTCAGTATGGCAGTGCAGTCAAATCAGCTGGGACTGGTGTTAAGCACAGGTCATTCCCAGCTCCGCCCTGGGGTCTGGTGGGTGCAGGCACTGGCTGACAACGTTGTGAGCACCTTAGTGGGCATGAAAGCCAAATGTCTTCTACTTTTTCCTTATGAGAGGGAGAGAGAGAGAGTGTGTGTGTGAGTGTGTGTGTGTGTGTGTGTGTGTGTGTGTGTGTGTGTGATCTATTTTTCTACCTTAGCCTTTAAGAGAGGGTCTCAACCTCAGTTTCCTGGTTTGGCTAGCCTCTGTCTAAGCCAGCTTGTTTTGGGGATCTCCACTTCGCCAGGCAGGAATTACAGGCAGGCAGCATATCCGTCCAGGATCCCTGGGGCAAGTCTTTAACCACCGAGCCATTTCCCTAGCCCTTAAGTTTTTGTAGATGAAAATAATTTTCTCTGATGGGGTGGTGGTATGTGCCTTTAACTCCCGTAGAGGCAAGCAGATCCCTGTGAGTTCAAGGACAGCTGGTCTTCATAAAGAGACCTTCTCAAATAATATTTTCTGCCGGTATTAAAGTGATATTTTCGTTTTCATTTCCCTAGGGGCCTGACTTACAAGGACTCCGGAGTAGACATTGCAGCCGGAAATATGCTGGTTAAGAAAATTCAGCCTTTAGCAAAAGCCACCTCCAGACCAGGTAAACCAGCCCTGTGCTCTGCTAACAGATCAGTGGCGTTGTGAACCGACTTGAGCCTTACATTGAGCCAGCCAAGGGAAGTTTTTCAAATTATTGCTAGGTTTCTTCTAAGTTATTTTTAAGCCAAGGACATGATCTCCTCCCAGCTTGATTAATTGTCTGTGTCCATGGGACTCTCAGAAAAAGTAGTTCTTACATTACCCACTGTCAGGAAGAAACGGTGCCAGTATCCATGGACTTATCAGTTAAAATGCAACATTTGTTGTCTCCCTGACAGGCTGCAGTGTTGACCTTGGGGGCTTTGCTGGTCTTTTTGATTTGAAAGCAGCTGGTTTCAAAGATCCTCTTCTGGCCTCTGGAACAGATGGTGTTGGAACTAAACTGAAGGTAACCAGACATTTGTGATTACAGGCTTTGTGAAAGAGAAAGGGGAATTTGTCTTTCAAATGAATTTTAAGCTTATCAAATTTTCTTAACACGCATGAGCTAAAATGGGCCATGGGGACTAACCAAATATTGCCGCCATGTAGCTCAGGTGCACATCTTAAACACAGTGTTCCAGTCCCATTGGTGAAAAGACGTAGAGAAGAAGAAGGGCGCAGCATAGTTTAAAAGAACGTAGTGTTGTCTGTGCCTAGGGTCCTAGCAGCTAGCCAAAGGCAGTGGCATTTGCAAAGCTCTGGATGAACCAACAAGATAAAAGGTAGAGCTTCTTCTGTGTGGTGTTTATGCTCTACAGATTGCCCAGCTGTGTAATAAGCACGATTCTATCGGTCAAGACTTGGTTGCGATGTGTGTGAACGACATCCTCGCCCAAGGAGCAGAGCCCCTCTTCTTCCTGGATTACTTTTCCTGTGGAAAACTCGACCTCAGTACAACTGAAGCTGTTGTTGCTGGAATCGCTGCAGCCTGTCGACAGGCGGGCTGTGCTCTCCTAGGTACGACCCGCGGGTCCACTGTGCTGCCTGGCAGTCAGGTAGAGCCTAAATGGGACTTGTCGTGGCTGGACTTTACATCACCAAACAGGAAAAGGAAATGCACATAAAACTGCCTGCATTAATCTTGCCCCCACCACTCCCATCTCAACTGACCAACCACCAGGCAAGAAAGAGCCTCCCTGGCCAGGCTTAGGCCTTTTCCTCCTGACTGGGCCTGCAGCAGGGGAGACAGCTCCTGGGGTTGCATATGTTAAACTGTAGTTTCCTCAGAAGTGATATAAACAAAAAAAAAAATGTAACCATGTGTTAGTGGTACTTCTTTGAATCCCAAAACTTGAGAGACAGAGGCAGGAGGATCTCTTGAGTTCAAGACAGCCAAGGTTACACAAAGAAACCCTCTCAGATTCGGGGATGGGTGTGGAATGTAACCTCGATTTTAAAGACATTCTGCTTACCCATATATGAGGAAGTTTTGGTTTTTTTTTAGCAAAATTAATTTTTAGGTAGACCAAAGAATGGAACTATTTCGGTAACATTTCAGGGCTGGTGTAGTGCTGTGTGCCTGTAATCCTAGCACTTGGAGGCTGAAGCAGAGAGATTGCTGAGAGTTTGAGCTAGCCTGGGCTACATGGCAAGATTCTTGTCTCAATAGAAAAACCACACTTCTCTATCTGAGAAGTCTATCTGACAAGTCAGATCTCAAGGCCAAAAGTTGTCTTTCAACTGTTTTTACAGTATAGTCTGTACGCTGGAGTCTGCCGCTCCCTCTTCTGTCTGTGTGTGTTATGACTCCAGCTCTGTACTGCAGGTGAAGGCTTTACGTGGAAGATGGGGTGATCACAAAACCAACTAAGGGCTGGAGACCAGGCTTAGCAGTTAAGACCACTTGCTGCTCTTCCAGTGAACCTGGGTTTGGGTCCTAGAGCCCACACATCAGCTCCAGTTCCAGGGGATCCAGTGCCCTCTTCTGTCCTCTATGAGTACCAGGCATATACAAAACATTCATATACATAAAATGTTAAATCATTTTTTTAAAAAAACAAAAATGGTCTCTGGGCAGTGGTGGTGCACGCCTTTAATCCCAGCACTTGTGGAGGCAGAGGCAGGCGGATTTCTGAGTTCGAGGCCAGCCTGGTCTACAGA